>NW_021608184.1:0-1790 GCF_004785775.1 Grammomys surdaster | reverse complement strand
AAAAAAAAAAAAAAAAAAAAAGAATGTTATATGTTTTGTGTGGGAGAAAAGTTTGTGGAATTGGGGTGTGTTTATGGGGACTGTTGATTTTATGTCTGCTCTATGTGTTGTGTTGTGTGTGCATTATGACTGAATTGTATGCACGAGATGTACACACACTCTGTTTTACAGACACACATACACATCTTGTATCTGAGTATGTGTTTCATATCTGTGATTTTGCATATATTATGGTACATATTGAATGTTCCTTACATGTTTTATGAGAGAATGCTATATGAATGGTATGCATATGTATGCTGCTTGGGCTTATATATTTTTTGCTATTTGTTTTGTGGTATCAGGGACTTGACCTAGAGACTCCTAAATTCTAAACAAGTGCTTTTCCACTGAGCCACGCCCCCAGCCCCTCACTGGGGGATTCTAGGCGGGGACTCTACCACTGAGCCACGCCCCCAGTCCCTCACTGGGGGATTCTAGGCAGGGGCTCTACCGCTGAGCCACGCCCCCAGTCCCTCACTGGGGGATTCTAGGCAGGGGCTCTACCACTGAGCCACGCCCCCAGTCCCTCACTGGGGGACTGTAAATAGGCATTCTATCAAGTAGCTCAGTGGTATTGTGGAACAGGGCCTCGCTAAGTTACACATACTGGCCTTGAACTCACATCTAGCATTGAAGGTTATTTGGGTTGTTTGTTTGTTTGTTTTAATTTGGGTGGGGAGATGGCTCAGTGGATATGGCTCGGTGTATGTCTTTGATATGCTTGCTCTGTATTTTGTATTGAGTATGTGCGTGTTATATGTATTTGTGTCTTCTATGACTGTCATATGCCTGAGGTTATGTGTTGTATATAAGTTGTAGGTGCCTGTTGTATGTGTGAGGGTGGCCCATGCTTATAGTCAGTCTTCTAATGTATATGGAGTGTGGGTTGTGTTAGTTTACCTATAAAGACACACAACTCCTTCCTATCCAAAGAATCAAACCATGGGTACCCACGGAGAGGTAAGAAGGTCTTGAATATGTGCCAACCTGAAGTTGTGTCCTTCCCTGAGATAAGAGCCGTGCCCTGACACCTGTCACGTGAAAAATCATCCGACCTCTGGTTCCTCCTCAAATACTGAGGTGGGACTGGAGTTTCAGCTTTTACTAGAGAGTGTGACAATTACCACTGACTGTTTCTTAAGAACACCACCAAGACTCCATACCCACCCAGGTAATCAAAGAGTTCCCCTAAAATCCCAGGCTAAGCCTCCGGTTCCACGTAAAACCTCAGCTTTTGATTCCTTAAAGAAGCAAAAGAGAAATCAGGAGATAACACTCACCAAGCACTTGGACTTTGACAACACCTAGGCGGGACAAGTTGGTTTTAGTGTTGGACACCAGGCACCTGTACATGCCCTCGTGTTCCCTGGACACAGCATGGATGGTGAGTGTTCCTGTGGTGGAGGGCTGGATGGAGTCAGTGGGGGGATACCAGGTATAGGCAGGGACAGGGTAGGACTGTGTTTCCACCCGGAAGTTCACGGTGTGGCCTTCCATCACCTCCACCACATCCCCAGTGGCTACTCCTGAGTCCAGCTTGATTGACACAGGGTCAGGACCATCTGAGAGGGTGGGAACAAGCATGGCAGAGGCCTTAGAATGAGTGGCAGATCACTTATGGGGGATACTGGAGATACTGCTTTCTTCCTGATTTAGTTACAAGGGGGTATGGGTCTGATGGAGGCGGGGTCTGATGGAGGTGGGGTCAGATGGAGGTGGGATCTGATGGAGGTGGGATCTGATGGAGG
>NW_021608183.1:0-1588 GCF_004785775.1 Grammomys surdaster | reverse complement strand
CATATCCAGTATCAGCATTCATGTAGCCTCCTCCATGGTTGGTGCCACCAAATCCTCATCCCTGTCCTCGACCTCGGATGTTACCTCCTCGGCCCCGACCTCGGATGTTGGGAGGAGGGGGCACTTCATTATGCATAGGGCCTCCCATGTCAAAGCCAGGGTTTTGTGGCTTGGCAGCAAATTTGGGTCCACCTCGGACAGGTACAGGGGTTCTTTTCTTTTTGTTGGCTTTAAGAGCATGAGGGGCATCAGGGAAAAGCTTCTCTAATGCAGCAAGTGCAGCATAAGCCTTTGCCACCTTTTTGTTTGAACCAGCACCTTGAAACTTCTGTCCGTCCACCTCAACCTCCATAACAAACCGATTGTCTTGGCTGCCCCCTGTCTCAGAAATGAGCTCATATTTGAGGCCACGTCTCTTCTCACTAAGCTCCATAACAGGGTTCTTGTCATGCTTAGTCAAAATTGGTCCCTGCTCAGTAGTGGCATCTGAAGGGAAGACAGAACTGGGGTTGGAGACAGCTTCCACCACAGGGGGTGGGGCCACTACTGTTGGCTTCCCATCTGACTCCTCAGCGGAGTCCTCCCCCTTGCTGGAGTCTCTGCTTTCAGCGCCTGTTGGCAAGCCCATGTCCTGTAACACGTTCAAGGCCTCATGGAACTTGGCTGTCTTTTTAGATGGCCCCGAGGCCTCGAAGGTACTGCTGTCTACTCCACAGACATAGTGAAGATGGGAGCATGAACAGGACCTATCTGGGAGGTCAGCTTGTACTGCAGCCCTGGCTTCACCTGGTTTAACCTCATAAAGGCATTCATAGCTTGGGGAGGCTCAGCCTTCCCCTCTTTCTTCTGGATCTTCTTTTTCTTTTTGCTGGGAGACTTCTCCTCCCCATCCTCTTCCATGGGGCGTTTCATGGGTGTGATGGCATAGGTGGTGCTGGGGGGATTTGAATAGTGTAATCCACCAGGTTCTCGTTCTTTGGTTTCTTGGGCATTTTGGAAGGCAGGGGGTCCATTCCCAGTACTTTATGGAGTTGACCAAAGGCAGCAAGCCCCAGAGCATGCTGTGCACTCTGTGTGATATCTTCCCGTTGCTGTCTGTCTAGATGCCCAATAGCATCAGTGGCTTCTTTTTCACAAGAGTCATAAATGCCAGAATCATCTGGCATTACAATGCCGGATGCCAGGCACTCCAGCACTCTCCGCAGGGCTTCACCAGCACCCATTGGCCTATTGGCAGTGCTGATGGACTTCTCACACAGCAACTCCAGAGGCCATCCTCTGAGAGGACACCAGGTGGGTACTCGGGTACAGATCCCTTAGGACATGGATGACAATGACACATGACTTCAGCCCATTGACTCTGGCCTGGAACTACTTAGCGTGTCTGAGGGACGCCAAGGCAGCAAGGCATTTCTGCCTGTCCAGAACATCCGGGGGGTCGTTGACTGATAGCGTTTCTCCAGCTAATACTTACTCCATTTCTTCTCTGACAACAGGGGAGGTCAGATGGATGGTCAAGGACAAGAGAGGCTCTTTTGTGTTTTTTTATCACAATCGCAGCATCATCCACAGACTGAAGTATTTCATA
>NW_021608182.1:0-4802 GCF_004785775.1 Grammomys surdaster | reverse complement strand
TCCACCTGAGTATCCATCCCATGTGCAGTCACCAAAGGTAGATGCTGATGTGGAAGTCAGGAAGTGCATGCTGATAAGAGCCTGATATGGATGTCTCCTCAGAGGTCTTCAAGAGTCTGACATATTCAGAGGCAGATGCTCACAACTAGCCATTGAAGTGATCATGGGGTTCTCAATGGAGGTGTTAGAGTGAAGACTGAAGGAGCTGAAAGGATTTGTGGCCCCATGAGGAGAGCAACAATACCAACCAACCACAGCTCCCAGGGTCTAAACCACCAGCCTGGGAGCACTTATGGAGGGATCCAGGGCCTTAGCTGAATATATAAGAGTGGAGGGCCCTGCTGGGCACAGGTGGAAGATGAGATCCTTGACCTCATGAAGGCTGGATGCCCCAGGGGGTGGGAGTTTTGAGGGTGGGGAGGTGGGAGTGGGGGGGTAGATAGAGGTTACATCCACAAAGAAGAAGGAGGAGGTGTGAGGGGATTGGGGGTTCCTGGGTGGGTGGGGGATGGGGTAAGGGGACAACATATGAAATGTAAATAAAACATCCAATAAAAAAAAAAAAACATACACGGAATATAATAGAACAGAAAGTGGGAAAGAGCCTCAAACTCATTGGGACAGGGAGAAATTTCCCAATCAGAACTCCAGTGATTCAGGCTCTAAGATCAAGAATTGATAAATAGGATCTCATGAAACTGAAAAGTTTCTGTAAGGCAAAAGACATGGTCAATAGGAAAAACCCAGCAGGCTAAAGACTGGGAAAAAATCTTCACTAATCCCACATATGACAGAGGGCTAATAGCTAAAATATTAAAAGAACTCAAGAAGCTAATCACCAAGAAACCAAACAACCCAATCAAAAAATGGGATATAGAACTAAACAGAATTCACAACAGAGGAATCACGAAGGGCTGAGGAGCACTTAAAGAAACCTTCAAAGTCCTTAGTGTTCAAGGAAATGCAAACTAAAACAACCCAGAGATTCCACCTTAGACCAATCACAATGGTTAAGATCAAAAACTCAGGTAACAGCAGATGCTGATGAGGATGTGGAGAAAGAGAAACACTCCTCCATTGCTGGTGGGATTGCAAACTTGTACAACCACTCTGGAAATCAATCTGGAGGTTCCTCAGAAAATTGTTACTAGATCTACCTGAAGATCTAGCTATACTGCTCTTAGGCATATCCACAAATGATGCCCTACCAAACCACAAGAACACATGCTCCACTATGTTCATAGTAGCCTTATTTGTAAAAGCCAGAACCTAGAAACAACCCAGATGTCCCTCAAACAACAAATGGATACAGAAAATGAGGTTCATTTACACAATGGAATACTATTCAGTTATTAAGAATGGGGACATTAGGAGTTTGCAGGCAAATGCGTGGAACTAGAAAATATCATCCTGGGTAAGATAACCCAGACCCAAAATGACATACATGGTATGTACTCACTCATAAGTGGATATTAGCCAAAAACTTCAGAATACCTAGGTTACAGAATTTAAGAAGGTTAACAAGCAGAAAGGCCAAGGGAGGATGTTTCAATTCCACTTATTAGGTGGAAGAAAATAATCCCAGGAGACAGAAGGAGGGAGGGATTTGTATGGGAGAGGGGAGAGGGAAAGGAAAGGGGGAACAGGATCAGGTATTCGGGGGTGGGAGGGTGGTAATGAGGGGGAACAGGAGAGAAGTTCAGAGGCCCAGCAGAATAAATGGAAATATGAAGCCTCAGAGGTTAGGAGATGGGGAGACCCTCTAGAAAGTACCAGAGACCTGGGAGGTGAGAGACTCTCAGGACTCAATGGGAGTGACCTTAGATGAAATGCTGAATAGTGGGAAAAGGGAACTCTACCTCTAGTAGATAATCTGGGCCTCAAGAGGAGGTATTGGGTTACCAACCCACAGTCAAAATTTCTGATCCAGAAGTGTTCCTGTCTAAAAGAACTGCAGGGACAAGAATGGAGACTGAGGGAAAGGCAGTCCAATGATCTGCCCAATTGGGGATCTACCTCATGGGAAGACAACAAGGCCTGACAATATTACTGATGCTATCATCTGAAAGACAAGAGTCTAGCATAGCTGTCCTCTGAGAAGCCTAACCAGTAACTAAGACAGATGTAGATACTTACACTCAACCATAGGAATGAAGTTGGGACTCCTATGGTTTAATTAGGGGAAGGATAGAAGACGGGGAAGAGGAGGGCTACCCTATAGGCAGACCAGCAGTCTCAACTAACCTGGACCTCAGGGAGCACCCAGAGAATGAGCGTCCAACCAGGCAGCATACATGAGCTGGTCCAAGGACTGCCTGGTCTGGCCTCAGTGGGAGAAGATGAACCTAACCCTGGAGAGACTTGAGGCCCCAAATAGGGGGGAGGCTTGGTGGTGTGGGAGCATCCTCTCAGAGACAGGGGTGGGGGAAGGAATGGAATGAGGAACTTTGGGAGGAGGGAGCAGAAGGGGGCATCTGCTGGATTGTAAATAAATTACTACTAATAATAAATAATAATAATAATGATAACAGCAATAAAATAATTTAAAAAGCCATTTCTTTGATCATTTCTAATGGCAACAACAACGATAGCAAGTATCACTGTTCCCCTAATGAGACATGTTTACATACCTCAGAAATCCCTCTTCCTGCAGTTGCTCACAGATTGTCATGGCTTGGTTTCCTCATTTTCTATATTCTAACTTGGAAAATGTAAATTTTTCTATTCCATATATTTGAATTTTTTCTGGACCTACTCAATTTCTACTTGGTCTGAGCTTTACTCTGAGAATTCTCAACTCTCTCTCTGTCTCTGTCTCTCTCTCTCTGTCTCTCTGTCTCTCTGTCTCTCTCTCTCTCTATCTATCTATCTCTATCTCTATCTCTCTCCTCTTTCTCTCTTCCTCTCTCTCCTCCATTCCCAGTGCAACAGCTTGGTGATTTTCATTTGTATAGCACATCTCTTCCATTCACTTCTAAAATGCATGGCCTTCTCATTTCCTTTGATCCAACACCATCCTCCTGGAAGCTACCAAGTTTACAGCCTCTTCTGCTATTCTTTAAAAATCTTTATGTTTCCAGATTCTCTCTATTTTTTTTCCTGTAAAGAAGAGAAATAACGTGAAAGACAGTCCAGATGATACTTTGTAGCATATTCAGCCTTGGTAAATAACTTACATGATTCTGACATCAATCCATTTCCAAAACATTTCTCAAGATCTAATCAGTCCTTGATAGCAACTCCATTGCAAACCCAACCCTTTCAGTACCTGAAGCTTTTAGTCATATCAGAACACTAACAATCACTTTATGCATATGGAAGTAAGATTCAATTTTATTATTTTTAACTATGTTCATGTGTGTGGGTCTGTGTGCATATGTGAGCATATAAGTTCAGGGGACCATAGAAGACAGAGTAGTTTGGTGACTTTGTAACTAGTATTACAGGTGATTGTCAACCAACTGACATGGGAACTGGGAACTGAACTCAGAACTTCTGGAAGCACTGTATTCTTAAACACTTTGGCTCCTAAATATTAATTTATATAATTCATGGCTTTAGGGTATTAAGGAATGTTATAAGATAAATACATACATAAGTCAAACTATTTGTATGATATGAAGTATGTATATATACACATATATATTTTATACATATTTATCATAAATATATGAGAACTTAATGTCTTTCATGATTTTTGTATTCAAATTCTAGAGCAGTTTGAGCAAGGCATACATACAAATAAAATTATAGATATTAAATATTTGTCTGCTAATATTCAGAATATTGCTTTCTGTTGATAGACTCTGTGGAAGCAAATTTGAATCCTAAATATAATGGCCAATACTCCACTATGTTTTTTACAATATTTGTGTTGTGAATTACTGTCTACTCTTTTATCTATTGATTCATACATTTATATGTATCATATGCATTTAGGGAAATGATGCTAATTTATTTGTATTGTGAACACTTAGGAAGT
This sequence comes from Grammomys surdaster, assembly GCF_004785775.1. NCBI lineage: Eukaryota > Metazoa > Chordata > Mammalia > Rodentia > Muridae > Grammomys > Grammomys surdaster. The sequence goes on along the minus strand of NW_021608182.1, from coordinate 820 downwards.
TAATAATATAAATGTTTATTCAACATTTATACCTAAAGTTTAAATGAGTAATGGTCTCTGATGACTTATCAATGATCAAGTCACTGGAGCATAACTTATGAAAGTAAGCATAAGTTAACATGTCATGAATAATATAAAAATATCATACATTTCATTCATGGGTATCCTTCGATTTGGCATTTAAATCTTTTTTCAAAGGCAACGTGAGCTTAGAATTTCCATTAAAAAAAAGTTTTAGCAAACATCAACTGATTATGCAATACAAAATGGTAAACCTTGATAAAGTAAAATTGTGTTAGAACTATTTAGGAAAGCAATTTTAATTGGATGATCAAGGACAGAGAGTCATACTGATATAACTAGGCCATGGAAGTCTGCTATTTTGACCTTCAATGTACCTCTCCTTCACAGGCCACATCATTTCATTTACTTGTGAAAAATATCTTCCTCACCAGGTTCATAAAGGCTTGCTTCACTTGCTGATTCCTCAGGCTGTAAATGAAGGGGTTTAACATGGGAGCTACTGAGGTATTTAGTATGGCAACACCTTTGGTCAGTGATGCTCTATCTGCAGCTGAGGGTTTAATATACATAAAAATGCAGCTGCCATAAGAGATAGAGATGACAATCATGTGGGAAGAACACGTGGAAAAGGCCTTTGACCTCTGACTAGCAGAAGGAATCTTCACAATCGTTCTGATGATGTATGCGTAAGACCAAAATATTAATGCCAAAGTGAACATTAAGGTAATGACAGCATTGGAAAACCCCAGTCTCTCCAGGAACTTTGTGTCTGAACATGAAAGTTGAAGCAGGGGGA
>NW_021608181.1:0-6519 GCF_004785775.1 Grammomys surdaster | reverse complement strand
GTGGACATCCTGTACCTTGCCACAGCCCAAAGTCATGTCTAAAACATTTCTTCCAACATGGTCCAGTAAATGTGAGAACCAGCAGGGCAAACCCGCCAACACACACACAAACACAAACACACAAACACACACACACACACACACACATCACACACTGCTAGCTATGATACCATTCTAGATACCACCAACTGCTGCTGACCCACTATACTGAGGTAAATGGAGCTTTGAAGGAAGGAGGGAAGGGTTGTCAGATGCATAACAACTTCTGAAACAAGCAGAGGGTGGAGGTCTGCAGTGGGATGCCCAGTATGCTCTGACAGCTGGCAGTGGCTGTGGGTTCACTACAGAGATCAAGGGAGTCCAATAGGGTCTGATATATTAGTGCACATGGGGCAAGCTGAGCAGCTGACAACATGCAATGTGCAGATGGAAATGATTGGGGAAAGGGGAACATGCATCCCTAGAGGCTGTCCCTCCATGCTTTGTGTAAGGAGAAGGTCCACTAGGACCTGATACTATGCACAGCACTGTGGGGGCAGGAGGAGGTGTGACCTCGGTTTCCTGAGTCCTCAGAATGCTTGAGTTTGGTAGTTGAGTGACTAACAGGACTAAACTTAGCAGTGAAACTAGGGTGTGAGTTAGGAACAGCAGGGCCTGATTCCTTGTGGTGTATGTGAGGTGAGAGGTGTCATAGGGTGTGACCTAGCATTGTATGTGTGGTCAGGCACAGTGTGTTTATCAGCATAGACTGAAACATAGAGGCATCTTTATGTCTGATGAGGACAGTGAGGGAATGTGTCCAGCAGGCACTGATACACTGCCCAATATCCAATAGTGAGGCTAGAGTTCCAGTAGCATGTTTTATAACAGTGCATGTAGGGCTCTAAGTGTTGTTCAGCAGGGCCTGGAATCTACCAGTTCATGTAGGTTAAGATGCAGCAGGACCTGAGTTCTGGAAGGTTGTATGCGCCCAGGGATATGCAGCAGGAGTTGATAGTTTCCTGTGTATATGGGGTATCTGTGACAGAGGCATAGGCAAGGCCTTATGCCTAGAAGTTTGTGACCTCCACTCTCCCATGCTGCTGCCCCAAATACAATGATAATTTCCAGGCAGGATTGGACACACTCTTCTCGAATCCTTGAAATATTTAATGTGTCAGGACTCAATGGACAACACACCAGAGTAACTACACCACTTACACTTGATAACAGATGTTACTGGACCATGCCTACTCCTTGGTGCTTTCTGAAAAGCACAAGCTACCTATTAGGCCCCACGAGATGTGCCCTGAGGAAGCCCCACATGTACGGCCATATTCAGCTCCTTCTGGACACTCTCCACCATCCACATCACATACACTGGGGTTTGAAGCCCTCTGGGACATCCCCTCCACTACCACAGACAACTGCTAGGTGCCAGGTCCTGAGGCACTTGCCTTCCCCCATTCCCACAGTCCTAAGTATACTGTTTTTTTTTTTTTAACTCCCTGCTGGATGTCCTCACAGTGCTATTTTCAGTCACAGATGACAAACAAGGCCACCTAACCACTTAATGCTCAGGTGTTTAGGGCTTTCTATACAGCCCTTCACTGAATCTGCCACTCCACACACAGTTCCAGGTATTTGACATTACTGGAAATCCCATATACACTGCCACACAGCTTGGCCTAGTCGACAGTGTGTTGACATTGCACACACACAGACTGGTGAGGGGATGTCCATCAAGACTGATGTCCTAAAAGTTTATCCAGCAGGGCTTAGGACATAGTAGATTATTGTGTGTGACAGAGGTACATGAGTGACCATCAAGGCGTGATAACTATCATTGTAGTAGGTACTGATGATGGCTGAAGTCTAAGAGAGTCCTGACACCCATTATAATGTGTGGACTTCAATAGTGTGAGGCTGTCAAGCAGGGCCCAGGACATAGCAGTGTGTTGAAGGTACAGTGGCAGGGGAGTATCCAGCATGGCCTGATGACTATCAGTTAGTGTCAGGTTTTGTCAGGGATCAGTTAGGACAGGATACCCAGAACTAATGTCATGTATATGTTGGGCATCTGTTCAGCATGAACCAATACCTAGCAGTCAATGTGGCATTTAGAGGGAAGTCATGCACGGCCCAATACTTAGGAATGTATTTGAGGCAATGGGGAGGTTTTGCAGTATTTCCTGGCATCTAGCAGTGCAAGTGCTACTTAACACTGAGTTACCCCTGAGCGTATATGTCAGGAGATGTGGTGTCCAGCAAGATGTGAATCTAGCAGGAAATATGGGTCAATGACAGAAGGTGGAATGTCCAGCAGGACCTGATATCCCAGTATCCTGCATCTCAGGTGGCAATGTGGTCAGGGGGTTGTCTAATAGGTTCTGGTATCTGGCATTGTATATGAGACAGCAAAAGAAGCTGCTGTCTAGCCATGACTGATACCTAGAAATCTATATGGTGATTGGCCTACAGGACATTAAAGTAACAATGTATATATGGTGTTAATGGAGTGTAGATGCATGCCCAGCACACACATAAGGCTGTTGGAGATCAAATCCTGTTGCTCACCCATCCCACACTACCTGACAATACAGTGCTATGATCAGATCCGGTAGAGAGCCCCTCTCTGCCACATATACTATGTTGGAACCCGGCACCATCACACTATACCACCACCACCCTTGAACTTCTGTTCACAAGTGACACTGATGGCCAGGCCAAAGTCACACAGGCTAATGTCCCTGTGTGCAATGCTGTTCTCGTGGCTTAGTGAACTGAACACATCATCTGTGGGAAGATGTGCTGAGTGGGTTCCTTCTGTAGACAGCCAACCTGCTCAATGTGGCTCACCAGATCTCCCTCAGCAGCACGTTCCAGCACCATAATGAAGTGATTTCTCATGTATAGCTACTTCATGATATTTGGATGGCCCAGAACCTTAATGATGTCAATTTCAGTCAGGTTGTCTGAGTCATTTTTCTCATCCCTTTCCAGGATCCTGACAGCAGCCCACACCTCTTTGTGGGGTTGGCACAGACATGTAAAGATGTCCTTGCCAATGCTCCTGAGGTGACCTAACAGGGTCATGCTTTCAGAGGGCCTGGCCTCCAAAACCAGCTGCAGTATTGCCCACATTCCCCACTTCACTGCAAGTCTCTGGAAACTTCCAAGCTAACACCAGCTGACAAAACAATGAGGTGAAACCTGTAGGGTCCTGAAAGGCAACCTGGTTCCTGGCTGAGCTAAAGTTAGAGACCCCGGTGACCCTAAAGGGATGGTAGATGTTTTGGCCTACAAATGGTTCGAGACACTGAACTCCTGACAGGAGGCCACAGCCCTCCATAGATTTGTGGCCATCAGTCACATAAGGGCAATGTCCTAAGGCCCTCCACAGATAGAGGATGTGACCTGTGGTCACATACCCTCAAGACAGATCTCCATTTTACTGAGGTACCTAAAGGGCTGGAGGCTTAGCCAATAAACTCCCCTTACCAGACAGACACTCCTCCCTGAAAAAGGTATTCAAGCTCGGGCCCGCCCTGAGAAGTGGGGTACAGTTTTGGTCATCCACTTTCCCCCATGACAATAAATGCCTCTAAAACTATGAACTGTCTCTTTTCTCTGGGATCCAGCGTGGGGAGCCATAGAGAAGGCTTTCGCCAACAGAGCCCCGTCTAATCCCCTGTACACAACCTCCCTGTGCTCCCAGCCATGATCACCAAGCCAAGCCAGCCACCCTCCAACAAGCCACGGACTATCCTCGTGGGATCCAACTGGAGCTCCCCTCTTGCTCCCTTGGCCCTAGGCTAGATCTGCCCCGCAGACCTCCACTTCATTCTCAACTCTTCCACGACTTTCAGTGGTCCGTGGGTGCCCAAGAGCCTGAGAACCAGAAGGCCCAGCCTTCTTGCAGGCCCGGGAAACCCAGAGCCAGCTCTGGCTGTCCCAGAGGCCACGGACTGTGCTTCCCCATACCCAGAGTGGTGTCCCCAAGGCTGTTCTATGGCCCAACAATCACCTGGCACTGACATGGGGTAAGCACAGTCAAAACTCCTGCATCCTGTCTCCTTGAGTTGCCCAAGCCCGGTGATGGAGCAGATGCAGGACCCCACTAAACCTATAGAAAACCATGATATCACAAACAAGAAAAGCAGGTTCAGAAGAAGCCTTACTGTTCTCAATTCCCACATAAGGAAGTGAGAGAGGTTTGAGATGGTCCCATAGTGCACTTGAGGGTCATAGAAAAATAACAACAAACAAAACTCCAAAGCAGTAGATGATAAAACACGCTGAAGATGAGAGCTGGGACTCACCAAACACACAATAACCAACCATGAAAAACAAAACATGGTCCTTGGAAAGGAGAGACTAAACTGAAGAAACATTACCAAAACTAAGCAAATAAGAAGATGTTGAGTAAAACTAGAGACAAATGAATGTAGTACAATAGCAGATACAGCAAGGCCCTAAGAACCATTAGAACAGGCTCATTAACAAGGGTTATGAGCACTGACGGCTCTTCCAGAGGTACTGAGTGCAATTCACAGCAAACCCTATGATTGTTCACAATCATCTGTAATGGGATACAATGTCCTCTGCTGGTGTGTCTGAAGAAAGCAACAGTGTACTAACTTACATAAAATAAATAGATCTTAAAATGAAAAAGATCCGTTAGAGCAGACCTAAGAATTTTGAAACACATATAGGAAACCTAAACTGCAATCAATTGTGAAACAAGGAGAAATCGGCAAATTTCCAAATACATACAAAATGCTTGAATTGATCAATAACAAGCAATGAAGTTAAAAGATTGATAAACAGGAAAAATTTAACAAAGAAGCCCAAGCCACACGTATTCATAAATGAAATCTACCAGACTTTTAAAGAAAATAAATGCTCTAAAATAAGTCCATAAAATAAAAGGGAAGGGACACTTTCCAACGTGTTGCAGAAAGCCAATGTTTCCCTGTAACCAAAACCAGACAATGGGAAAGCTGGCTGCTTCAGTGGATAGAGAGGCTTACGACCAGACTTGATGACCCAAGTTTTGTTCCTCGAACCCACATGGTGGAAGGAGAGAACTGGCCTCACAATATCTTCTGACATTCATATGTGTGCAGACACACACATACAATTAAAACTACAATAAACCAGAGACTACAACAATATTTTCACACAAAAGATATGGCAAACTTCAACCAGAGTCCTTGATACTTCACACTATTTCAATGACACATTTAAAAACTCATGTTCATGATCAAGATCAGTTCACTGATGAACAGAAGGTGAGCTTGAAATACACAGATCCATAAATAAAAGCATGTGAGTGTATATGAGAAAAAAAAGCACATAGCCTTTTCCAGAAAATAAAAATAATGCTATATGTGACCAGCCAAGTCTTTAAAGACAATTGTGGTGTATTTTCTCTCCTATACAGAATATGCATGTTTGGAGGAGCCAGGACATAAAAAGGGGACATGAAATAGGGCAGGGCTCTGCTTCCCTGGAACCACCCACAGGGCATGTGCTGGGCAGGGGTCTAGGTGTCTCAGTTACCACAGACTGTCCACTCTGTGCTGCACAGGGTCCTGGGACATTCAGAATCCAGACTCCTGCAGCCCAGAGACCTCCATTAACCAGGAAGTGGGAAGAAAGGGTGAGTTCTTAAAACTCAACCACAATGATTCAGACAAACTGAGAAGGCATGGTGAGGGACCCACCTCAATAGCAAGAAAGTAAGCCCAGGCTGTACCTGAGTGTCGGAAGAATAGACAGGAGCCCCTTATCCTGAAATGATGGAGTCACATGCCGCCTCAGAGCACTGTCTCTGCTTCTGGAGTCTCAATCTTAGAGTCAGTTATAGCAGGCCAGTTACCAACTGTCACAGTCACCTGGCACCAACTGTAACTTCTGGACAATCCTATTACTTCAGAGTTAAGGAAAGAGGGTTTGCATGCTCTCTGCTTCCTTTCCAGAGCTGGGTCAGCTAGGCTGCACCTCCCCCACTCCACTGCCTCTGTCCACAGGAGAACTCATGAATACACTTCCTTTCTCAGGTCTCTAAAAACACACTTATTTCAGAAGGCCAGATTTGAGTTTGTTCACAGCTGTGGGTCCTCCCTGAGTAAAAGGGACTGAGCAGCCAGTGTGGGCACACATTTATCCATCCCTTCAGGAGCCAGGAAGATGGCTATTTTTACTCTTTCCACTGAGCCTGGGGATTCTGCTTATTTTCCTTTGAACCTTCCTTTCCGTGGCTTATCCACTGTAGGCTGTCTCTCAGCAAGCTTCCTGGCATGAAACCTCACCTAGGTCTGAAGATATCCCTGAACTTCGGCTGCTTCATGCAGATGAGGAAACAGCAGTTGGTCTTGTTTGGAAGGCCTGGAGAAAAGAAGGACCCAACCTGTCATGGAGCCACCCAGGATGTAGAGAATTGTGGTGTCAACCAGGGTCACTTGCTTGTGTACCACAAAAGTCCTTAACTTTCTGACCAGCAGTGCCAGGATTCCCCTCAAGACCTTCTCTGCA
>NW_021608180.1:0-1030 GCF_004785775.1 Grammomys surdaster | reverse complement strand
ACAGACTATCAGAGCTAGAGATGACCTTAGAGAGTCACTTACTCACACCACCACCACCTTCATTTTATTGTTGAGGCGACTACTCACAAGGACAGGAAATTGGTGCAAAGTTACATAGCTAACTAGTGATAGATTCTTTACTGGGACATAGTTTGAGGTTGAAAAGCCTCACCATACCAGCCACTTGTCCAGTAAGTTTCAGGGGTTTTTCAACTATTCATTCTATAACACTTTTTTCACTGGATAATAAGTGGTGCTTTATAATTTCTACAGTAGGACAGTTGCTGATATTTTCAAATTAATCAATCTGACAGTGGTATGCTGACAGTGAATGCTTGAGTGGTCAAGTTCTCTTTTGGAGGCTGAAGTTTGCAGATGTGAGTCCAGCTGTTTGACATTTACTATGTGCTTATGTTTCATTAATGAGCATTTAAGATTACTGTGTAAGTATATTTTATCACTGTCTATAGTTAACCAACAAACTTGCAGTTTAATTTGATGTAATAAAAGCTTTAATGTAATTTCTGTTTTTGCATTTTTGTTATACTTTACCTGAAAGAACGACCAATTGTTTTGTCATGTTTGTGTACTATATTTGTGAATATAATTTTATGACTCCCTTTTTGTTCTTTTAATGGATACCTTTCTTTCATTATGGAATCTTATGAGAATTGCTTTCTGCTCTATAATCTGTCATTTATTGTAGATTAAAGCTTATCTTTCTGTGAATAAGACTTATTCAATAAAGCACTATTCTTTAAAAAAAATAAGTAGTTACACAAGCTAAGGTAAGAAGAAATGCAATATTGACGAAGAGAGATAAGTTGTGCCCATATGTGTATCTACATTAAATGTTGGCATTTCCTTGCAATTATGTATTGGCATCATTCTTTGGGTGTTGTGATGGGTGACCATGGTTGTGTACCAGAGGGTCTGCAGGCTCTGAGAAAACTCTTCTAGGAAAGGAACAGCTGAGGTTGGCCACTGGAAGCTCCATGATCCAGGGTAGGAAAGTGCTGGGGTGCTGGGG
>NW_021608179.1:0-1284 GCF_004785775.1 Grammomys surdaster | reverse complement strand
TAGCTAGGATTTATTGCATAGCCATAACCTATTGGTAGAAATCTGTTATTAAGCTGAAGTTATAATTTCTTAAATGGTACAAAATTTACTTTGATTTCAAATTTGTTTCATTGGTATGAGTTTGTTATTGATATAGAAGTGAGATTAATATTGTTACTCTCATAGGCATTGTGCCTATATAACACATTTAGGAATACAAGGCTTAGACCCAGTCCTTCTTTAACTCTTTTAACTGATTCGAGATGGTTAGCCTGTGAGTTAAGGGCCTATAGCAAATTTCTGGCTTTGAGTTTATTGTTTGGGTATTTTCTATATTTTATTTAGAAATAGCTGAGGGGAGTTAACAGACAAAAGTCCAGATTGCCTTACATGGACAGTTTTCAAAATGTCAGAAGTACACAGAATTGACATTACACACATTTCTGCATTAAGGTTCATTTTGATTAGAGACCTATCTGTTCCTGACAGCTTCCTGTCTTGGATTCTAAGAAGAAGTTGAGCATCTTTGGAGTTACTCCAGTTGTGGTAAGACAGCTACTAGGCAAGAATTGTCTCTTTTCATCTACAGACAAATTACTGTCCTGAAATGACACACTTGTGGAATAGTCGACTGATTATATCTGCCAAGACAGAGTAATCAGCCCTTAATTCTGCATCACTAGGTCTATCAGATGATCCTGGGCCAGAAAGCTGAAGATCAGATGCTCCAATGTTTTGTAGTATATATAGGGACTGTCCAGGTGTTCAGTGGTCTCTATAAATTGGCTAAATTTTAGAAGCTATGTTTTGTGCTTCCCATAATTTCAGTTAATTCAGTCATTCTGGATTTCTGATGGGGTTGAAGACTTACAGACTCATAGCCAATCCCAGCTATTTACTTCGAGAGAAAAGACTTGAGAGGGTGGTTTTCAGCTGACATTTATTCTAAAACCAAAAAAAAAAAAAAAAAGCCAGGTTCAGAACTAAGTCTTTTACTTAAAAGAGAGGACAGAGGTTCTGGTCAGTCAACAAAATGATGGATTGGATATTGGGTCTATCTTGTACCTTACTGATACAAATTGGTATAGTTATGCTCTAATTGTATTTTGAGAGAAAAGTTTTATCTTAACAGGAAGGGTGATATGTAGGAGGAGCTAAGGTGGGATGAGTAAGGAAAGGAAGAGGAGGAATAAGGAGAGGAGGAAGAGCTAGGATTTGAGAGGGGAGGAGGGGAACACAGAGGCAGATGTTTGCGTGCCTCCACCAGTCAAAGATAGTTGGTATATCTAGGTTGGATATTGGGTT
>NW_021608178.1:0-12292 GCF_004785775.1 Grammomys surdaster | reverse complement strand
GTCCCAGGCGAGCTTAGCTCTCTATATAAGGGAAGGGTTTTAGGCCCTTGGGGTCCCTCCTCGTTTGTGAAGCTTATGCTCTCCCTCTCAAGATGCATTAAAGCTTATACTGCAGAAGGATCCTGAGTGTGCCGCGTCTTTCCTGCTGGCGGGAGGTTGCGCGGGACAACTGGTGCGAGAAACCCGGGACACTTGACCTTGCCATCGTCAGCACCTTGGAGGACCCCTCGATAGAGGAGGATTCAGAACTGCAGGGGTGAGTTCGGAGAGGTATGTCTATTCCTGAAATATTCGGGTTGTGCTTGGCTGTCATTTTCATGGTGCTTGTTTTGCCCTGTCTTCGCGGTGGCCATTGTTAGTGGCAAAGTAGTCTGAAGTAAATAGCCAGTGACACTGGTCTTGTCTCTTTCTCCCTCCTGTAGATAAAGGTGGGACAAAGTTCCTCTTGACTCCCGGCCGTTAGTCGGACGTAGATAAGCCGCGGGCTGGGCCGCTGTTACTTTCACTTTTGAGACGGTACTAAGGCGGACGTAGATAAGCCGCGGCTGTCATGGGTTCATCACAGTCAGTAATCACTACTTTGGAGGCCGTACTCAAACAGCGGGATATTAAAATTGCTAACAGGACTTTGAGGAACTTCATAAAAGAGGTGGATCGCGTTGCCCCCTGGTTTGCCGTCTCTGGGTCTTTGGCTCTCCCCTCTTGGAATAAACTGGGAAAGGACTTAGAAAGGCACCGCGATGACAACGATTTGAGTAACGGCACAGTTGCGATCTGGAAACTTATTAAGAACTGCCTACAAGATGAAAACTGTAAGATAGCCATAAGGAAAGGACAGGCTACGCTAGAAGATGTTCATGATAGCATGTCAGAAACCGAACGCAGTGAGAGGATGGGCGCGCGTAGGAAAAAGGTACCGAAACAAAAGGAAAAGGAACACCTTTCAGCTGAAGAAAAGAACCCTCCTAAAAAAGGAGAGATACCCCCTAATGGGAAAAGCTCGCTTTACCCCAACCTAGAGGCACTGACTATCGACAGTGCAGAGAGTTCCTCTGGGGACTCCAGTGAGGAGTCATTAGATTCTACAGAGGAGGCGGAGTTAGACGAGGAAGCAGCAGAGTACGAGGCAGAGAGATACCATCCTGATGAGCGTAGAATCAGAAAGCCTCTGAGGAAGCCCCCTAAGAAAACGGTTCCCTCGGCCCCCTCAATTCCTCCTCCCCCATACGCTCCTCACTTGGGATATTCCCTGCTCTCAGAGAAAGTCAGGAAGAAGCTCAGGACAGCTTTCCCTGTTTTTGAAACAGAAAATGGAGGGCGAGTGTACGCTCCTGTAGACTTTACTCAACTAAAAGAATTGGCCGAATCAGTTCGTAAATATGGGCCCAATGCCAATTTTACTTTGGTACAATTAGATAGACTTGCCAGCAATGCCTTAACTCCCGCAGATTGGCAAGTGATTGTTCAAGCAGCCCTTCCCAGCATGGGTCAATACATGGAATGGAAGGCATTATGGTACGAAGCCGCACAAATACAGGCTCGCGCCAACGCTGTCGCTCTCACTCCTGAACCGAGGGAATGGACAATGGACTTGTTGACAGGCCAGGGAGCCTATGCTGCCGACCAAACCCATTACCACTGGGGAGCCTACGCTCAGGTTGCAGCTACAGCCATTAAGGCATGGAAGGCACTCTCCAAGAAAGGAGAGGGCAACACACAACTTACCAGGATAGTTCAGGGGCCTCAAGAATCTTTCTCAGACTATGTGGCTAGAATGACAGAGGCTGCGGGGCGTATTTTTGGAGATACTAGTCCGATGGAGCCTCTGATTCAACAATTAATCTTTGAGCAAGCCACACAAGAATGTCGTGCAGCCATTGCCCCACGAAAACATGAGGGGTTACAAGACTGGCTGCGGGTTTGTCGAGAGCTTGGTGGACCACTTACTAACGCCGGATTGGCGGCAGCCATTCTCCAGTCACAGAGACGCCCAGTTGATAAAACTAATCTTAAGGTCTGTTATAGGTGTGGCAAGCCTGGTCATTTTAAGAGAGATTGCCCCACGGCTAACAGGAAACCAGGTGTTCCCTCGCTCTGTGACAGATGTGGCAAAGGATACCATAAGGCCAGTTCATGCCGTTCCATTAGAGACATGAAGGGCCGGCTTCTCCCTCCTTTAGATGACAAAAAAAACGGAGTGGCGGGCCCTCGGACCCAGGGCCCTCAAAGATATGGGATCTGTTGGACCAAAACCCAGGAAGTTCAGGAGAGAGAACGATCAGAGTCCTCCCAGGGCGACCGTGCCGATTGGACCTGCGCGCCGCCTCCGATTTCCTATTAATCCCTCAGATGGGAGTCCAGCCAGTCCCAGTTGAACCTGTAATGTTAACCCCTGGGGCCCTGGGACTTATATTGGGCCGAGCGTCACTTACACTAAAGGGCTTGATAGTTTTGCCAGGCATAGTAGACACTCAACATTCTACTGAATTGCAAGTCTTGGCCTCTAGCCCAAAAGGAGTGTTCTCCATCAGCAAGGGTGATCGTATTGCCCAATTATTGCTTATGCCAGGTATGGAAGATGAGACAGAAACAGACACAAGACAGATTGGCTCCTCAGGAAATGATTCTGCTTATCTGATGATATCATTAAATGAAAGACCCAAATTAATCCTAAAGGTACAGGGAAAAAGCTTTGAGGGAATTATGGATACCGGAGCGGACAAAAGTATTATATCCACACAATGGTGGCCCAAAACATGGCCTGTTACTGAGTCCTCCCATTCCCTACAGGGGCTAGGGTATCAATCTAGTCCTACCATCAGTTCTACTGCTTTGTATTGGGAGGCACCTGATGGTAGGAAAGGAAGATTTATTCCTTATGTGCTCCCTCTTCCTGTTAATCTTTGGGGAAGAGATATTTTACAAGGTATGGGCTTCACCCTGTCCAATGAATATCCTATAGAGTCATCCCATATCACCTCGTATTCCTCACAGGCTAAAGCAATGATGACGAGAATGGGATACGAACAAGGAAGTGGTTTGGGCAAGTTTAGGCAAGGAAGGGTCAAACTTATTTCACCCTCCAACAAACAAGATAGAAAAGGTCTGGGTTTTTCCTAGGGGCCGTTGAGGGATTCCTGCCCATACCTTGGAAAACAGAGGATCCGGTGTGGGTTCCTCAATGGCCACTATCCTCTGAAAAATTAGAGGCCATCACAGAATTAATAAAAGAACAGATGACCCTTGGCCATATTGAAGTTTCTACTTCGCCTTGGAATACACCCATTTTTGCAATCAAGAAGAAATCTGGGAAATGGCGGTTGTTACACGACCTCCGGGCAATTAATGAACAGATGAATTTGCTGGGCCAAGTGCAGAGAGGGCTCCCCGTCCTTTCTGCTCTTCCAAAAGACTGGTCTCTTCTCATAGTGGACATTAAAGACTGCTTTTTTTCCATTCCACTGTGTGTTCAAGATAGACCTCGGTTTGCCTTTACACTGCCTGCTATTAATCATGCTGGCCCAGATAAACGGTTTCAATGGAAGGTTTTGCCTCAGGGCATGGCTAATAGCCCCACCATCTGCCAGACTTTTGTGCAAGCTGCTTTAGAGCCTTTACAACAACAATTTCCTGCCATTCTTATTCTTCATTATATGGATGATATTTTGATTGCTCATAAAGAGGTTCAGACTCTGAAGAGGGTTTATCCACAGTTATCATACCTGTTAGGGCGATGGGGTTTACAAATAGCTACAGAAAAGGTGCAACTGTTTAGTACGGGAGAATTTCTAGGAACATCTATCTTTCCCACTTGTATACGTCCTCAAAAGGTTGAGATCCGCAGAGATTGCCTCCGCACCCTTAATGATTTCCAAAAACTGCTGGGAGATATAAATTGGATCAGGCCATTTTTAAAGATCCCCACAGTAGAACTTAAGCCTCTGTTCGCCATTCTTGAAGGGGACCCACATATTTCTTCACCCAGAAGTTTTACCCCTGCAGCCCGTCAGGCTTTGCAATTAGTCGAAGATGCATTACAGGATGCACAACTTCAGCGTATTGATCCCTCTTTACCTTTTGCTCTATGTATTTTAAAAACAGCGAGTCTACCGACGGCTGTTTTGTGGCAACAGGGACCCCTATTATGGATTCACCCTAATATATCCCCAAACAAAAGAATTGATTGGTATCCAGGGGCGGTTGCACAACTTGCATGTAGGGGTGTTAAGGCAGCCATTACTCATTTTGGAATTGAGCCAGCCACACTTTTTGTGCCTTATACAGCTGCCCAAATACAAATTTTAGCCGCTTCTTCTGATGATTGGGCAATATTAGTGTCTACCTTTCTAGGAAAAATTGATAATCATTATCCTAAACATCCCATATTACAATTTGCATCGAGACAGTCCCTTGTATTTCCTAGAGTTACTTCTACAGGCCCCATCAAAGGAGGGCTTGTCATCTATACTGACGGATCTGCCACTGGCATAGGGGCATACGTGGTGGATGACATGGTGGTATCCAAACATTATGCTATAACATCTCCTCAAGTGGTTGAATGCATGGTCGTATTAGAGGTTCTTGAGATTTTTCCAGGTCCCCTTAACATTGTTTCTGACTCTGCTTATGTGGTGAATGCAGTGAATCTCCTAGAAGTAGCGGGGGTTATTAAATCTTCTAGCCCTGTACATGACATCTTTTTGAAAATTCAACAAGCTTTGTTACAAAGGAGAGCCCCAGTGTTTATTACACATATTCGGGCTCATTCTGGACTCCCCGGACCTATGAGCAGAGGCAACGAGCTGGCAGACAGGGCCACAAGGGTGATGGCTATGGTCCTATTGTCCCCCTTAGATCTGGCAAAGAATTTTCATAATACTTTTCATGTAACGGCAGAGACTCTACGACGCCATTTTTCTATCACCAGAAAAGAGGCAAGAGATATTGTTGTGCAATGCCAGAATTGCTGTGAATTCTTATCAATCCCTCATGTAGGAATTAATCCCAGGGGCATACAGCCGTTACAAATTTGGCAAATGGATGTGACTCACATACCTTCTTTTGGGAAGTCACAATATCTACATGTCTCCATTGATACCTGTTCTGGAGTTCTGTCAGCTACACCATTGACGGGGGAAAAAGCTTCCCACGTAATTCAACACTGTCTTGAGGCATGGAGTGCTTGGGGCCAACCTAAGATTCTAAAAACGGATAATGGACCAGCTTATGTGTCCAAAAAGTTTTCCCAGTTTTGCAGGCAGATGGGGGTTACTCATCTGACAGGTCTACCTTATAATCCACAAGGACAAGGCATTGTCGAACGTGCACATCGTACTTTGAAGACTTATCTATTAAAACAGAAAGGGGGAATGAAAGACATTCTTCCCCCAGTTCCCAGAGTAGCCATATCTATGGCACTCTTTACT
The DNA here is from genome assembly GCF_004785775.1 of Grammomys surdaster. NCBI lineage: Eukaryota > Metazoa > Chordata > Mammalia > Rodentia > Muridae > Grammomys > Grammomys surdaster. The sequence goes on along the minus strand of NW_021608178.1, from coordinate 6,866 downwards.
CTCAATTTTTTAAATTTAGATGATCATGGTCGCACAGCGGCTAACCGCCACTTCGCAGAACCTGATCGACCAAAGGATCTAGTGAAATGGAAAGATGTTCTGGCTAATAAATGGAAAGGACCGGATCCTATTTTGATAAGATCCAGGGGAGCTGTTTGTGTTTTCCCACAGAATGAAGAAAGCCCATTTTGGATCCCAGAGAGATTAACAAGGAAGGTCGGAGAACCGGACCAAGATGCTGCCAGCGACCAACAACCCAGTGATGCTGTGGATCCTCCATCTCTGGGTTCCTAGTATTTTGGGGGTTAAGAGATGGGCCATAATGAATACATTCCCTATTCCTATGCCAGTGATGCATAATGCTCAGGTGTTTCCATGCTTTTTTGCGACCAATAAAACGCTGTGGAAACTAACAATAGTTATGTTTTGAAAGGGAGCCTATGTTTTATGATCATTCCCTCCCCTAATAAAACCAGTCAGTATATCCAAATTTATAACCAGTCCACAGCATGGTTGCTAATCCCTTTGATCAATGGCTTCTTTGTGGCATTAACAGAAGCTGCACAGATTTATCTTCCATGGTTATGATTAATGGAGGCAAGGCTGCCAAAGGACAGTTAAAATACGATTGGAAAGGACGGGCAGGGTCAAGAAGTGTTTCCTGGATGACCTCAGTCATTTCTTATTCTCCTTTTAGGGAGTTGGCCTTTAAACCCACACCAGTATGTGTTTGGCCCCCTTTTATCTGGCTTGTTAGTAATAATAGTACTATTTGGAAAGATACCCTACGATGTATTCCTAAAATTTGTTTTTATAGACTTTGTTGGAATGCTACTGCCTTTCCTTTTGCTTTGGTAATTTGGCTACCTAGATTTGTATCTGTGCCGGTTGAGGCACCTAATAGTTTAAGCACTTTTAGAGTGAAGAGAGATTTTGGTATCTCTGCCATTATAGTTGCCATCATTGCCACAACAGCTGTGGCTGGCGCAGTTACCACCTCTGCTTTGGCCCTTTCCTCTTCAGTACAGACAGTAGACACTATTAATCATCTGTCTGCCTCGGTCACGTCAGCACTAGATGAACAGGTCTCTGTCAACTCACAAATCCTGGGAAGATTAATGCTAGTGAATCAACGCATTGACCTCGTTCAGGAACAGATTGACATGTTGTGGCAATTAGCCCAATTGGGCTGCGAACAAAAAATGGCGGGACTTTGTGTTACCTCTATTCAATATGAAAATTATACTAGAGCAGCAAATTTTTCTAAAACTTTATCTCAGTTTTTATTACAGAATTGGACTGTAGAGTTTGAAGAGACGCTTCGGAAGTTACGCTTTGCGATTATAGAAGTGAATTCTACCAGACTTGATTTGTCCCTGACCGAAGGACTGTCTACATGGATCTCTTCAATATTTTCTTATTTTAAAGAATGGTTGGGGGTGGGTCTTTTCGGAGCCTTGCTCTGCTGTGGGCTGGCGCTCGTGTTGCGGCTCCTTTAAAAGCTCAGGTCACAGTGACAACAGGATAAGGTGGTGATTGCCCAGGCACTTGTAACACTGGACTAAGGGACTGGATAGCCATGATTAACAACCGCCCCAAAGACCTGTTAAGACAAGGCCATAATCTGTAATACCATCTCCTCCCCCTGCCAAATGGCCCTGGCACCTCTGGGAGTTTTTCTCCATTGCACAAGAGTTGGGCATTTTGGCTTCCCTAATTCTTTCTCTCTATCTGTCCCAGGAACCAAATCCAGACTCAAGAAGGGCTCGGGTTCCCATTGCACCTTGAGGACTGTGATATGGTTGTTCTCACACTCGTTAAGCTCGGGAGGGCTCGAGTTCCCATTGCACCCCGAAGTGAGTGTAGAGACACGGGCCTGCCTCACTTATTGAGGAGGAGAAAATCTAGACCTCTCTCCTTTTGATTGGTTTGTGTCTGCCCGGCCTGAACTCTTTCACTTTTCTATGGCCTCTTCTTAGGATCACTTTTAAATAAAAAGGGGGCAGATGTGGGAAGCTATCCTTAACTTGATACATGATTAACTGAAAACCTCATAGCCCTACTATATACCAATGACAGACAGACTAACACTGAAATTAGCAAAACAACATATTTTCACAACTGCCTCAAATAACAGACAACACTATCTATGCAAGTGAAAGACTTGTACAATAAAAACTTCAAATCTTTGAAGAAGATACTTGAAGATAGAAAGATCTCCAATGCTCATGGACTGGAAGAATTAACATGGCCATTTTGCAAAACGTAATCTAGAAATTAATTACAATCCTCATCAAAATTTCAACACAATTTGTTACAGACTTTGATATGACAAGTCTCAACTTTATAAGGAAACATAAGAAAAAATAACACAGAAAACATAACAAAATTCTGAACAGTAAAAGAAATGATGAAAGGCCCATCATACATGATTTTAGGAGCTACTACCAATCGTATAAATCCATGTTATTGGCATAAGAGGAGACACACTGACCTATGGAATGAAACTAGGACACAAACATTAGTACACACACATATACTTGAGTTTTGCTAAAGAAGCCAGAAATATGCACACTGGCAAGAACACACAATCTTAAAAATGGTGCTGGTCAAAGAAGATAACTGTATGTAGAAGAATGCAAATTGATACATACTTTCCCCCACCATACACAAAACTTAAGCAAAATTGGATAAAAGACCTCAACATAAAACCAGATATGCTGAACCTAACAGAGGAGAAACTGAAGAATAGCATTGAGTTCATTGGCACAGGATATGGCTATTTGCAGGCACTAAGATCAACAACACTTTAATGGAAACTCGTGAAACTGAAAAGCTTCTGTTAGGCAAAGAAGACCTTCAATTGGCCAAAGGTGAAGCCTACAGAATGGTAAAATATTTTTTACTGACTCAACATCCAATAAAAGATTAAATTCCAACTCCCCTTGCTCAGGTGCAGGCCACATCAGTCAGAAGAACAGGTGACTGACCTATTTTCTGGCAAAAATGCCCTAACTCCCTAGACTCAGTTTCCATTCCACTGCCATCCGACCATTTCACTACCTGCCTGGCTGCTGAGTTCCTGCCTACAAGACTTCACATTTACAGGTTCTGTCTACAGCAGTAAAAACAATAGGTGCAGGCTATACCTGTTAGGAAGACATCCCCTACTATATCAAAAGTCAAGCTAGCAACCAGATATCTAGTTCCTAACATGGGCAGAGGCTCTTTACTGGATCAGAGGTTATGCTGGCTTCCTAAAAGCCAGACCACAATAACCAGAAGACTAAAAAGGAAACAAACAAAGGAACAATTTACTCCTACAGTAAAGACAAACTCAGAAATCAGCATGGAAAAGTAGAATCTTTCAAAGCCCAGACGTGTAAATACAACTATAAAAACATGGTTGACAACAGATACGACAACATAACACCACTAGAGAAAGACCTTAATATTTCAGTGCAGCTGAGGCACAAGAAATTCACCTTAAAATCAATTGTATGAAGATGATAGAAGTCTTTAAAAAGAAAACTAAATAACCTTGAAGAAATCAAGGAAAACAAAATATTGGAAGAAATCAAGAAATCCGTTAAAGAAATCCAAAAAAGCCAAGAAAACAAACATACAAATGTAAAGAAACTATTTTAGACCAGAAAATCAAATCAGAAACCAAAAAGAAGCACAAAATGAGGAAATCCTGGAAATAGAAAAATCTAGTTAAGTGAACAAGAGTTATATACACAAGCATCAACAACAGAATACAAGTGATAGAAGACAGACTCTCAGGCATGGAAGATAAGATACAATAAATAGATTCATTGGTCAAAGAATATGTTAAATCTAAAAATTTGAAAAGGAAATCAGGGACACTATGAAAAGACAGAACCCTAAGTATAATGGGTTTAGAAGGAGTAGAAATCCAGCACAAAGATTCAGAAGATGTACGAAACAAAATCATAGAATAAAAGTTTCCTAAGCTAAAGAAGGCCATGCCAGTAAAGATATAACAAGCTTGCAGAACTCAAAATAGATTGAGCAAGAAAAGGAATTCCCTGTGCCACGTAATAATCAAACCTCTACACACATATAGAACAAGGAAAGAAGATTAAAAGATACAAGGGGAAAGGACAAAGTAACATATAAAGAGAAGAGACCTATTGGAATTACATCCAGTTTCTCATGGTAGATTGTAAAAGCCAGAAAGCCCTGAAATAAGCTCATCAGACTCTAAGAGATCAAGGATGTAAACTCAGATTACTATACCTGGCAAACTGTTCAATCATCATAGATGGATAAAACAACAAATTTTATGAGAAATCAATTTGAACATCATCTTTCTGAAAATCCAGTGCTATAGAAAGTACTAGAAGCATAACTCAAACACACGAAGGTTAACTACACCCAGAAAAATATAGGCAATAAAAAATATCACACAAGAAAAGCCAAAATAAAGGAAACACAAACACGAGGTTTCTTAGAAAACTGGGAATAGTTCTACCTCAAGATTCAGCTATACCATTCCTGGGCATCTACCGAAAAGTTGATCCATATTCCCATAAAGATACTTTCCCAGTTATGTTCATAGCAACTTTATTTGTAATAGACCAAAACTGAAAACAACTTAGATGTCCCTCGACTGAAGAATAGATAAAAGAAATGTGGCACATCTACACAAGGTAATACTATTCAGCTATTGTAAACAAAATATGAATTGTGCAGGCAGATTGATGGAACTTGAGAATACCATCCTGATGTGGTAGCCCAGTCTCAAAGGGATATTCATGGTATGTGCTCACTTGTAAGTGGATATTAGTCATAAAATACAGGTACCATGCCACAATCCACAGATGCAGAGAAGCTAAACAAGAAGTTTAACAAGAATAAAGGAACAAGCAAAGATTATGAATCCCACTTAGAATGGGAAATAAACTAGTCCTAAGAAGCATATGGAAGGAGGATGGTGGGTGGGAGAGGGATGGGGATGGCAATGGGAGATTTGATGATCAGGTATGGGGAGGGACAGGAGAGGTAACCACATGGCCATGAGATTGAATGGGCATCTGTAACTTAAGGGGTTGGGGAGGTAGCAGGTATTGGCAGGATGAGGTAAAATTCAGGGATAAAGGAGGTGTCTAAGAATCAATGGGGTGACCTTAGCTGTGACTCATAGCCTTGGGGATATGGAACCTGAAGCAGCTATCTCCTTTAGCAACACATGAGCCCATGCAAGGACAGCAACCCACATACAAAACATTCACCCACAAATTTATCCTGTCTAAAAGAAATGCAGAGGTGGTGGATGGAGCAGAGACTGAGGAAGTGGCCGACCAATAACAGCCCACTTCAGATCCATCCTATGGGCAAACGACATTCCCTGACACTATTAATGATTCTTTGTTAAGCTTGCAGACAGGAGTCTAGCACAGCTGTTCTCTAAGAGGTTCTACCCAGGAGCTGACTTAGATGCAGACACCAATAGCCCAACACTTGATGTAACTTGGGAAATCTTATGGGTCCTGAAGGGGATAGGAACTCCACTGGAAGACCAACAGAGTCACCTCACCTGAACTCTTGGGGCGCTTAGAGTCTGAACCACCAACCAAGGAACATATACTGGATCAACCTAGGCCTCCCCACTCCTATGTAGCAGATGTACACCTTGGTCTTCATATGGGGTCAGAAAAACTGGAGCCAGGGCTTTCCTGAATGTTGTTGCCTATATGTGGGATATGTTCTTCTAGCTGAGCTGCCTTGTCTGGCCTTGGAGGGAGAGGAAACACCTAGCCTTTCAGAGACTTGATGTGCCATGTTGGGAGAATATGGGGGCAAGAGGCTCACTGGCTGAGAGGAGCAGGAGAGGGGAAAGTATTGTGGGATGTGGTGATCAGGAGAGCATAGTGTTCAAGGTATAAAGTGTATCAAATACAGAGTACATTTCAGAGATACACTGAGGCTTTGGATTGTTCAATTATCAATGAAAATCCATAAAATAGTAAACGAGAAAAAAACACTAAAACTACACAAGTTACACTCTAATGTATCGACTGTCTCAATTCATCAATTTTCTTTGGCATGCCATCCTATATGATCGACAATGGATATGGGATCTGCATCTAGAAAAAATGATGTTCAACTTCGGTGAGAACTTTCCATTCACTCAACTTGGATGTAGAATATTAAATGCTCATATCTTTTTATAAAAAACCACACAAGCAAATCCAAAAGAAAGGAAAGACACACATACACATCACCACCACTGCCACCAAGAAATAACAGGAATTAGCAATCATTGATCATTAATATCTCTCAATATCATTGGAGTCAATTCACCAATTAAAAGACAAAGTCTAACAGAATGGATACAGAAACAGGATCCACTCTTCTGTTACATATAGGAAACATACCTCAACTTCAAATATGAGTAGTACTTCAGCGTTAAGGGTTAGAAGGTAGCTTTCCAAGCAAATAGACCCAGAAAGCAAGCTCATGTAAGTATTCTAGTATCTAAAAAATAAACAGCAAACCAAAAGTAATCAAAAGAGATGGAGAAGGACATTTTATACTCATAAAAGAAAAGTGAAACAAGTTGTTATTTGACTTCCTAATATCTATGTTTGAAATGCCAGAGCACTCACATTTGTAAAAGAAACATTCCTAAAGCCTAAATCACACATTGAAACACATACATTAATAGTGAGAGACTTCCATATTCTACTATTAGCATTGGGCATGTCATCTAGACAAAATTACACTGAGAAATAAAGGGAATAATAGAAGTTATGAATAAAATAGGCCTAATGAATAACTATAGAACATTTCACTCAAACATAAAAAATATATCTTCTTCTCAGTACCACAGGGAATAG
>NW_021608177.1:0-3583 GCF_004785775.1 Grammomys surdaster | reverse complement strand
AAATCCTTTATCTGTGTGGGGTTTTTATTGGGTATTATACGTATTTACCTTTCAATGTTGTCTCCTTTCTCATTCTCCCCCCAAATCCCTTATCCCCTAACCCTTCCTCCTAATTTTTGTGATGGTGTGCTCCAAACATCCTCCCAGTCCCATCTCCCTGCTCTCGAATTCCAACACAGTAGGGGATCCAAACTTTTGGGGACCTTGGCCCTCCACTTTCACTGGAGTCTAACAAGGTCACCCTCAATTCCCTATACAGGTGCGTGAGTCCCTCCCTTTGTGCTCTCTGGTTGGTGGTTTAGACTTTGGGAGTTCTGGTTGAAACTTTTGATGCTCCTTCTAAAAAGGACCAACGCATTCATACTTTGGTCTTCCTTCTTCTATGTGAGTTTTATGTGGTCTATATGAAGATTCTTAGAAATTGTGAGCTTTTGGGCTAATATCCACTTATCAGTGAGTGCATACCATGTATGTTCCTTTGAGATTGGGTCATCTCACTCAAGATGATATTTTCCAGCTCCATCCATTTGCCTAGGAATTTTGTGAACTGATTGTTTTTAATAGCTGAGTAGTACTCCATTGTATAAATGTACCACATTTTCTGCATCCATTCTTCTGTTGAAGGGCATCTGGGTTCTTTCCAACTTCTGGCTATTATAAATAAGGCTGCTATGAACATGGTGGAGCATGTGTCCCTGTTGTATGTTGAAACTTCTTTTGGGTATATGCCCAGGAGTGGTATAGCTGGGTCCCTAGGTAACGCTATGTTCAATTTTCTGAGATACCGCCAGACTGCCTTCCATAGTGGTTGTACCAGTTTACAATCCCACCAACAGTGGAGGAGTGTTCCTCTTTCTCCACATCCTCGCCAACATGTACTGTCACCTGTGTTTTTGATCTTAGCCATTCTGACTGGTGTGAGGTGGAATCTCAGTGTTGTTTTCATTTGCATTTCCCTGATGACTAGGGATGCTGAACACTTCTTTAGGTGCTTCTCAACCATTCGAGCTTCCTCAGTTGAGAATTCTTTGTTCAGGTCTGTGCTCCATTTTTTAATAGGGTTCTTTGATTGTCTAGAGTCTAATTTCTTCAGTTCTTTGTATACCTTGGGTATTAGCCCTTTATCAGATGTAGGGTTGGTGAATATCTTTTCCCAATCTGTTGGTTGCCGCTCTGTCCTATTGACTGTGTCCTTTGCTTTACAGAAGCTTTGCAGCTTTATGAGGTCCCATTTGTCAATTTTTGGTCTTAGAGCACAGGCCATTGGCGTTCTGTTCAGGAACTTTTTCCCTGTGCCTATGTATTCCAGGCTTTTTCCCAGTTTCTCTTCTATTAGTTTCAGTGTGGCTGGTTTTAGGTGGAGGTCCTTAATCCACTTGGAATTGAGCTTTGTACAAGGAGATAAGTATGGATCAATTTTCATTTTTCTACATGCTGACCACCAGTTGGACCAGCACCATTTGTTGAAAATGCTATCTTTTTTCCATTCGATGGTTTTAGCCCCTTTGTCAAAGATTAAGTTACCATAGGTATGGGGGTTCATTTCTGGGTCTTCTATTCTATTCCACTGATCCTCCTGCCTGTCTCTGTTCCAATACCATGCAGTTTTTATCACTATTGCTTTGTAGTACAGCTTGAAGTCGGGGATGGTGATTCCTCCAGAAGTTCTTTTATTGCTGAGAGTAGTTTTCGCAATCCTGGGTTTTTTGTTATTCCAAATAAATTTTAAGATTGCTCTTTCTATCTCTGAGAAGAATTGAGTGGGAATTTTGATGGGGATTGCATTAAATCTGTAGATGGCTTTTGGCAAAATAGCCATTTTTACTATATTAATCCTTCCAATCCATGAGCATGGGAGATCTTTCCATCTTCTAAGATCTGCTTCGATTTCTTTCTTCAGGGGAATGAAGTTCTTGTCATACAGGTCTTTTACTTGCTTGGTTAGGTGCACACCAAGATATTTTATATTATCTGTGACTATTTTGAAGGGTGTCATTTCCATAATTTCTTTCTCAGCCAGTTTATCTTTTGAGTAGAGGAAGGCTACTGATTTGCTTGAGTTAATTTTATATCCAGCCACTTTGCTAAAGTTGTTTATCAGGTTTAGGAGTTCTCTGGTGGAAGTTTTGGGGTCACTTAAGTACACTATCATATCATCTGCAAATAGTGAGATTTTGACTTCTTCCTTTCCAATTTGTATCCCTTTGACCTCCTTGTGTTGCCTAATTGCTCTGGCTAGGACTTCCAATACTATATTAAATAGGTAGGAGGAGAGTGGGCAGCCTTGCCTAGTCCCTGATTTTAGTGGGATTGCTTCAAGTTTCTCTCCATTTAGTTTAATGCTGGCTACTGGTTTGCTGTAAATTGCTTTTACTATGTTTAGGTATGGGCCTTGAATTCCTGACCTTTCCAAGACTTTTATCATGAAGGGGTGTTGAATTTTGTCAAATGCTTTCTCAGCATCTAGTGAGATGATCATGTGGTTTTTTTCTTTGAGTTTGTTTATATAATGTATTACATTGATGGATTTCCGAATATTGAACCAACCCTGCATTCCTGGGATGAAGCCAACTTGATCGTGATGGATAATTGTTTTGATGTGTTCTTGAATTCGGTTCGCTAGAATTTTATTGAGTAATTTTGCATCAATGTTCATAAGGGAGATTGGCCTGAAGTTCTCTTTCTTTGTTGGGTCTTTGTGTGGCTTAGGTATGAGTGTAATTGTGGCTTCAAAGAATGAGTTGGGTAGTGTACCTTCTGTTTCTATTTTGTGGAATAGTTTGAAAAGAATTGGGATTAGGTCTTCCTTGAAGGTCTGATAGAATTCTGCACTAAAACCGTCTGGTCCCGGGCTTTTCTTTGTAGGGAGACTTTTAATGACTGCTTCTATTTCTTTTGGGGTTATGGGACTGTTTAGATGGTTTATCTGGTCCTGATTTAACATTGGCAACAGGTTTTTGTCTAGGAAATTGTCCATTTCATCCAAATTTTCCAATTTTGTTGAATATAGGCTTTTGTAGTAGGATCTGATGATTTTTTTAATTTCCTCAGTTTCTGTTGTTATGTCACCCTTTTCAGTTCTGATTATATTAATTTGGATACTGTCTCTCTGCCCTCTGATTAGTCTAGCTAAGGGTTTATCTATCTTGTTGATTTTCTCAAAGAACCAACTCCTGGTTTTATTGATTCTTTGGATAGTTCTTTTTGTTTCAATTTGGTTGATTTCAGCCCTGAGTTTAATTATTTCCTGCCTTCTACTCCTCTTGGGTGTATTAGCTTCTTTTTGTTCTAGGTCTTTCAGGTGCTCTGTCAAGCTGTTAGTGTATGCTCCCTCCAGTTTCTTTTTGTAGGCACTTAGAGCTATGAATTTTCCTCTTAGCACTGCTTTCATTGTATCCCATAAATTTTGGTATGATGTGTCATCATTTTCATTAAATCCTAAAAAGTTTTTAATTTCTTTCTTTATTTCTTCCCTTACCTGATTATCAAGGAGTAGGGTGTTGTTCAGTTTCCATGTAAATGTGGGCTTTCCATTCTCTTTGTCATTTTTGAAGACCAGCCTTAGACCATGGTGATCTGATAG
>NW_021608176.1:0-3483 GCF_004785775.1 Grammomys surdaster | reverse complement strand
ACTCGGATAGGGCAGAATAGGGGCCCTAGGATGAATGACAGGGCAGAGTTTACATCTCAGCTAGAAAAGAAAAAAAAAAAAGCAGGTCAAGAAACACCAACACGGCCCCACCCTCTCAGTCTCACACATGCCCTCCTGGGCCAGCATGAGCTGGTAGAAAAACAGGGAGATTTCCAGGGGGTTGGCTCTGCACCCCACAGCTCTCTAGGAGTGGTTGAGCCCCCTCCTGGCAGTCTCCTTTCTGGCTCTCCTTGAGGAAGCAGGGATACTATGCCAAGAACAGGTCCCTGGGGGGTCTATCCCATCTCTGCTCTCCTAGTCATCTGACTCAGCAGGGGACCTCCCTGTCCACACCTTACTGTATGCATATTAAATGGACTGCGTTGAGCTGTGCCTAGCACACGTGGTCAGCCCTTGCATCCCACAGGCTGTTGGTCCTCCTCCTCTTTGCTCCCCCTCCCCCACCCCAGGGCGCTCCTCTCACAGCTAGGCCTCCCAGAAGAGACTTGAGCCTGGTTGTAGAGCAAGAGTGAAGCAAGTCTCGTCCACTGTCATCCCCTGAGTCATTATGCTCAAAATCAGTTCTGAGAAATGGCTTCTGTGCCCCCAGTCGGGTCCGGTGTGTCGTGCTGGGTATGCCACAGGGTGCATGAGGGGACATGGATGTCACTTTCGTAGGCATGGGTCATACGTGGACTGAATTTGGGCTGGATATTCTCTGCCAGGGAAAACAGAAGCCATTTCAAAAATGGAAAACAAAATACCTAGGGTGTAGAGATCCTTTTCCTGAGCCTCAGTGAGTCACTGACAGGAATGTGAGCAGAGGAGCCTGTGAGGAACTGGGCCCAGGAGGCCTGAGGGGTCGAAGCCTCCACATTGGAAGTCCAGAAAGGTGGATGGGAACATAATGCTAGGCGGGTGTTCCTTCCCTCTGAGGGAGCCCATCCTCAGGAAGTCCTTTTGACCGGGGCCCACAGCTCTAGAGCAAGAGGGTAACCAGAAGCCAGAACCTGTGAGGAGAGCCCTCCACTCTGCTGAAGAGCATAACATTTAAGTCAGACGACCAAGGGCACTGCCAAGGCCAGTTGAGGAAATGGGAGGCTGGTGGCTTCTGTGACCAGGAACACTCCGAGGGTTCAAGAGTGCTCCCTGTCCGTGTCCAGTGTGTTCTCCAGAGGACCTGCTAGACAGTTCCCCAACTCCTCCCCCTCCCAACTCCAGTTTTCCTTGTGAATGAATGCAAAGGTCTTCCCAAGGGATCACACAGCAGCACTGAGCTGGCCTGAGAGAAGGGAGGTGTCCTTCAAGTTCTTTCAGTGCTGCAGAGGTAGAAGCAGAGTTCCTGGGAGAACAGAGGCTGTTTGAGGGGGGAGGCCCCAGCCTCTGGTCCTTCAGTATATCTGTGTGTTTTGCACCTCTGAGGGCTTGGAACAAGCATCTGCCATGAGTGCTACTGCCAGAGGGAAGCCCCAGGAGAGGAACCAGGAGGGAGAGGCTAAGGTTGTGTCAAGGACAAAGAGGACAGATGTTCTGTAGTGTCACATAAGCACAGTTGTCACATGGAAATAGACACAAAGCTGTCCTTTCCCTTTGCAGAATCAGATCTCCCTGTGAAAGGAAGGATACCCACTCCCTTTTTATGAGAGGCCAATCTTGGGATCAGGATCAATCTTCTCTCTAGGGTGGAGACAAGAGATACTGAAAACAGGAAAAGAAATCAATGTTTTCAGTTAAATTGAGTATGATGATAGGTCAGGTCTATTGGAAGACACATCCTGGAATTCAGAAGGTCAAGGCAGGAAGATAGCCATTTTGAGGCCAGCCTGGATTCTGTAGTGAGACCCTACTTCAAACTTAAGTTAAGAGCTGGAGAGATGGCTCAATAGCACTTTCTACTTTTGCAGAAGACTCAAGTTCTGTTCCTATCACCCACATGGTGGCTCTCGACCACTCCAGTTCTGAGATCTAATGCCATCTTCTGGCCTCCCTGGGTACTACATGCACATGGTGGACAGACATAGGCATACACTCCTCCACAAACAATTAAAAATAAATCAAGAAATGAGGTGGGCAGTGGTGGCACATGCCTTTAGTCCTAGTGCTTGGGACACAAAGGCAGGTGAATCTTTGAGTTTGAAACCAGCCTTGGTGGTCTACAGACCTCCTGGACAGCCAGGACTACACAAAGAAACTCAACAGAGAAGAAACAGAAACCAAAGGAAAAACATCTAAAAGCTCCCATCCAACGATGATAAACTCAGAAATCAGCATCTAAACCTATAATAACCACAAATCCCAGATGGCTAAATGCCAGCCTAAAACACAGTCAACAATAGCTAGGCAATGCGGCACTAACAGAGCCCAGTTACCTTCTACAGCAAGCCTGGAATAGCCTAACACAGCCGAAGCACAAGAAAATGACCTTAAATCCAAGGGGCTGGCTGTTGACCTCGGCACACTCCTTTCCCAGATCCCATTGTATCCTTCAGATCTCTTCCTTTCTGGGCTCTAGAGGTGTACAGGTCTTGACTACTTCCCTACCATTGCTATCAATGCCTCAGATCCAAGGGGTCAGCCCAGACTGTAAAGCCTGACCCCTCCTGGCACCAGATGGTATAGCTGCCACCCAAGCAGGTGTCTTGTCCTGATTTCCATCTTTGATTCTTCCTCCCCATAGGCAGAGCTTGAACTAGGCTTGTGACCTAAGTCTTTCTGTCTCCTCTCTTCTAGCCTCTATTTATTGTCGATGTTTGCCTTATGGCCTCCTGGGAGGAACTGTAGTTACAAATGGTTGTGAGCTGTCCCTTGAGTGCTGGGAAGCCCACTTGAAGAGTACCCAGTGCTCTTAGCCACAGAGCCATCTCTCCAGCCTCTGGTTTTGTTTTTTAGTGGGTTTGTTTATTTTGTGTACCCGTGTGCAGTGATGTACACATGAGTGTAAATGTTCTCAACGGAATACAAAGAGACTGTGGGATCCCTTGGAGCTGGAGTTAGCAGGTGGTTGCGAGCCACCCAGTCCCAATGCCAGCACTCCGGAAAGAGCTCTTAACTAAGCCCTCTTTCCAGCCCCTTGTTTCTGTCTGGTTGGTTGGTTCTGGTTTTTGAGACAAGGTTTCCCTTGTTTCTGTTTTAATAATGATTTAAATCATTTGTTTTTAATGTTTCAGTTTGTTGAGTACTTTTTTTTTGTAAGGTGGGGTGAGTGTGGGGTTTTGCCTACTGGCTCAAGCAGTCTGTTGCATATTTAATTATGTTGCACAGATCTTGTGTTCCAGGAACAAACCCCATTTGATGGATCCAGAAACCACTTAGTAGAATTAGAAACCAAAGTTACAGTGACATTAAGCTCTCTCCTTGTCCAGCCCCTTGACTGGAGGTGTTTATTTACTCTTTGGCTGCTAACAGCTTTCCCTTCAATGAGCAGGACAATCTTTAGGATCTCTTGCAGTAAACGTCTAAGGTGATGAACTCATCAAATTTTAT
>NW_021608175.1:0-1191 GCF_004785775.1 Grammomys surdaster | reverse complement strand
ATACCTAAGCCACACAAAGACCCAACAAAGAAAGAGAACTTCAGGCCAATCTCCCTTATGAACATTGATGCAAAATTACTCAATAAAATTCTAGCGAACCGAATTCAAGAACACATCAAAACAATTATCCATCACGATCAAGTTGGCTTCATCCCAGGAATGCAGGGTTGGTTCAATATTCGGAAATCCATCAATGTAATCCTTTATATAAACAAACTCAAAGAAAAAAACCACATGATCATCTCACTAGATGCTGAGAAAGCATTTGACAAAATTCAACACCCCTTCATGATAAAAGTCTTGGAAAGGTCAGGAATTCAAGGTCCATACCTAAACATAGTAAAAGCAATTTACAGCAAACCAGTAGCCAGCATTAAACTAAATGGAGAGAAACTTGAAGCAATCCCACTAAAATCAGGGACTAGGCAAGGCTGCCCACTCTCCCCCTACTTATTTAATATAGTATTGGAAGTCCTAGCCAGAGCAATTAGGCAACACAAGGAGGTCAAAGGGATACAAATTGGAAAGGAAGAAGTCAAAATCTCACTATTTGCAGATGATATGATAGTATACTTAAGTGACCCCAAAACTTCCACCAGAGATCTCCTAAACCTGATAAACAACTTTAGCAAAGTGGCTGGATATAAAATTAACTCAAGCAAATCAGTAGCCTTCCTCTACTCAAAAGATAAACTGGCTGAGAAAGAAATTATGGAAATGACACCCTTCAAAATAGTCACAGATAATATAAAATACCTTGGTGTGAACCTAACCAAGCAAGTAAAAGACCTGTATGACAAGAACTTCATGCCCCTGAAGAAAGAAATCGAAGCAGATCTCAGAAGATGGAAAGATCTCCCATGCTCATGGATTGGAAGGATTAATATAGTAAAAATGGCTATTTTGCCAAAAGCCATCTACAGATTTAATGCAATCCCCATCAAAATTCCCACTCAATTCTTCTCAGAGATAGAAAGAGCAATCTTAAAATTTATTTGGAATAACAAAAAACCCAGGATTGCGAAAACTACTCTCAGCAATAAAAGAACTTCTGGAGGAATCACCATCCCCGACTTCAAGCTGTACTACAAAGCAATAGTGATAAAAACTGCATGGTATTGGAACAGAGACAGGCAGGAGGATCAGTGGAATAGAATAGAAGACCCAGAAATGAACCCCCATACCTATGGT
>NW_021608174.1:0-2556 GCF_004785775.1 Grammomys surdaster | reverse complement strand
ATTTATTTATTTATTTATTTATTTAATATATTTGAGTATACCATTGCTCTCTTTGGACACACCAGAAGAGGGCATCAGACCCTATTGCAGATGGTTGTGAGCCACCATGTGGTTTCTGGGAATTGAACTCAGAACCTCTGGAAGAGCAGTCACTGCTCTTAACCACTGAGCTATCTCTCCAGCCCCAATTTAATTTTTTTATGAGGAGCCTGACCAGTTTTGTGGCCAGACTCTGAAACTGGGAGGATATTAATTTGTGTTTTCCGCTGCTGTAACAGACCCCTTCCCAATAAATCACTTGCTATATCAGCCATGTATGGCCTCAACTTCCTACCTGACCTTTAGGTTCTCCACGTTTAATTCATTTGGTTCTTTGCTTTATTTGGGATAAAATACAAACTCCTTGAAATTGGATATCTATTTCTTGAAGTGGCCAACTTGCAGGCCAAGATTTTGTAGAGATAATGGTGATATCTGTTCCAGTGCTAGCCATTCCTTCCATCGCAATATTGTTTACAGGCATTCTTTGTGTTGGCCTTTGATCGTCTATAGATGAGACATACAGCTGATGTTAAACTAGTCAAAATAGTCAGTTTTGGTCCCTTTTAGTTTTCTTTGAATTGTCTATAGAATTTGCCTTAGTCTTGTTAT
The DNA here is from genome assembly GCF_004785775.1 of Grammomys surdaster. NCBI lineage: Eukaryota > Metazoa > Chordata > Mammalia > Rodentia > Muridae > Grammomys > Grammomys surdaster. The sequence goes on along the minus strand of NW_021608174.1, from coordinate 1,905 downwards.
CTTGTCTCACAATATCTGTTTTTAGAACAGTGCTGTTTCGTTTTTCCGAGGAAGAGAACTCTGCCTGCGTAGCTTTGAGACCTCTAGCAATCCCCACTGGGAGTTTTTTTTTGTAAAGTGTTGCTCCAGTAGTCTCTGGTTGCTGTAGCCAAATGTTAGCTTTTGCCAAACATATTTACCAGAATGCATGACCCCCCCACCTCCCTTTGGGATTAATTCGGTTTTTCCCATAGTTAATACCAGTATAACCCTGATCAACACAATTAAAACATTTGAAATCTTGGGTCATCTATAGGTCTCTAGTGGCAGCTTCTACTATTAACATCATATCAGGTGAATGAGGTTTAACATCAGTTGTAGGTCTGATCCACTCATCTGTTAATGCTGACCCTGCCCTCAGTGGTCTAATTACTTACTTTCATCCAGCATTCACATTTTTAAAGGTTAGAGACTCAGTTATTGCCTTTCTTGCTGCTGGATTTGATACATTCCTTTCCACAGCTGAGGTCAACCTTTGCAAAAAGTCAGGAAAGGTTTCCTTTGGACCTTGCATTACTTGAGGAAATGGTCCAAGTCTTCCCTGATTCTGTAACTTTGTCCCAGGCATTTAAGGCTGCAAATAGACACAGTGCCAAAGTTTCCTCATCATATACAGCCTGCAGCTCTATATCAGCAGAGCAACCTTCACCAAGCAGCTGATCTTTGGGAGTTTCTCTATCCCTGGATCTATTTTCTTGTGCTATCTACTTTGCCTCTTCTCTCTATCATGAGAAACATTGTAAATGTGATGCAGGTTCTAGTGTTGCATTTGTCATATCCTTCTAGTATTGGGGGATTATACTATTTTTAATAGCCCAAGAAGTCAGGATTTGTTTTACAAATGGCATATGCATTTCAAAATTAGCAACATTTTCCTTAAATTTTGTCAGTTGTAATGTATCCATGGGTTGCCATTCAAATGCCTGTTAAGTTAAATATTTTGTTTAATTGGAAATTAAAGTTTTTCCCTTAAGTTCTGTTTCCATGCTTTATATCTCTCCTTTTGTTGGTACTCCTCATTCTTGAGGTCCTGTATTCTCTGTTCAAGGTTCTGCCTTCACATTTTAATTTTTTTATATTGTAATTCTGATATTCTGCTTTCTGATATGACTGATGTCTGCTATTTTGATTGATTAATTTTAAAAGTTTATTCTCCAAGTTTTGCTCCCAATCCTCATTGTTTTCTCTTTGCTTCTCAGTCTGATCTCTGAACTCCTTTTTTCTTTTTCTTTCTTTCTTTCTTTTTTTTTTTCCGAGACAATGTCTCTCTGTATAGTCCTGGCTGTCCTGGAACTCACTCTGTAGACCAGGCTGGCGCCCAACTCAGAAATCCACCTGCCTCTGCCTCCCAAGTGCTGGGATTAAAGGTGTGCGCCACCACCACCCTGATCTCTGAACTCTTTTATCATTTGTTCTAGCATCTTTTCCAGCTCCTGTCTCCCACCTTCACTTTCATCTTTCTACCTGTTATTTTGAACTATAATTTCCTGTGTCTTCATTTCTAGCCTTTCCTTTAGGCCATATTGAGAAGTCTTCAATTTCTCATGCTGCTCTATAAATTCCTGTATCTTCTGTTCTAGGCCTTGCTTCCATAATTTTAGCTTCTCTTTCTATTGTAGTTCTGATATTGAAGCATCTAACTTATTTTGATTTACTAGCTTTAGTAAACTATCCTCTAGAGTTTGCTCTCAAATTTTATCTCTACCTCCTTCCTGTTCCTTCTGATCTGTGAACTGTTGAATCCTTTGTTCTATCATCTTCCAGCTCCTGTCTCCAGCCTTCATTCTCCCCTTTCTGTTGCTTATTTTGACTGATGTGTTCCTGAACCTCTAGTGTTTCCTCTAGGCAGTGTTGCCAAGTCTTAAG
>NW_021608173.1:0-1210 GCF_004785775.1 Grammomys surdaster | reverse complement strand
TCCAACAACCCCCAAAAAAGATACAAACATAACTTTACCTCTAATAAAAAAAATAACAGGAAGCAACAATCATTTTTCCTTAATATCTCTTAACATCAATGGTCTCAATTCCCCAATAAAAAGACGCAGACTATCAGACTGGATACACAAACAAGACCCAGAATTTTGCTGCATACAAGAAACGCACCTCAGTGACAAAGACAGATACTACCTCAGAATAAAAGGGTGGAAAACAATTTTCCAAGCCAATGGTCCCAAGAAACAAGCTGGAGTAGCCATTCTAATATCAAATAAAATCGACTTTCATCCAAAATTAATCAAAAAAGATAAGGAAGGACACTTCATACTCATCAAAGGAAAAATCTACCAAGGTGAACTCTCAATTCTGAACATCTATGCTCCAAATGCAAGGGCACCTACATACATAAAAGAAACTTTTCTAAAGCTCAAAACACACATTACACCTCACACAATAATAATGGGGGATTTCAACACCCCACTGTCAGCAATGGACAGATCATGGAAACAGAAACTAAACAGAGACACTTTGAAATTAACAGAAGTTATGAACCAAATGGACTTAACAGACATCTATAGAACATTTCATCCTAAAACAAAAGAATATACCTTTTTCTCAGCACCTCATGGTACCTTCTCCAAAATAGACCATATAATTGGTCACAAAACAAGCCTCTACAGATACAAAAAGATTGAAATAATCCCTTGCATCTTATCAGATCACCACGGACTAAGACTGGTCTTTAATAATGACAAAAACAATGGAAAACCCACGTACACATGGAAACTGAACAACTCTCTACTCAATGATGACTTGGTCAAGGAAGAAATAAAGAAAGAAATAAAAGACTTTTTAGAATTCAATGAAAATGAGGACACATCATACCAAAACTTGTGGGACTCCATGAAGGCAGTGCTAAGAGGAAAGCTCATAGCTCTAAGTGCCTACAAAAAGAAACTGGAAAGAGCACACACTAACAAGTTGACTGCACAACTAAAAGCTCTAGAACAAAAAGAAGCAAATACACCCAGGAGGAGTAGAAGGCAGGAAATAATCAAACTCAGGGCTGAAATCAACCAAATAGAAACAGAAAGAACAATACAAAATATCAATAAAACCAGGAGTTGGTTCTTTGAGAAAATCAATAAGATAGATAAACCGTTAGCCAGATTAACCAGAGGGCACAGAGAC
>NW_021608172.1:0-1944 GCF_004785775.1 Grammomys surdaster | reverse complement strand
GACACAGAGTCGGTCTGCTCCTGTCCTGTTGAGAAACTGAATCCTGAGTCATCCAGGAGCCACTGCACTCAGAGCAGCTGGTAAGAACTCCATCTCACTCCCTAAACCCCAGAGATAGATCGGGGAGCCAGGGACATCCAGGGCACAGCAGCTACCCAAACCCCGCCCCTCCGGAATTCCACTTCCCTTCTGCCCCTGCCTGGTCCTCTGGGCTGGAGCAGACACAGAGTTGGTCTGCTCCTGTCCTGTGGAGAAACTGAATCCTGAGTCATCCAGGAGCCACTGCACTCAGAGCAGCTGACACAGAGTCGGTCTGCTCCTGTCCTGTTGAGAAACTGAATCCTGAGTCATCCAGGAGCCACTGCACTCAGAGCAGCTGGAGCCACTGCACTCAGAGCAGCTGAAACTGAATCCTGAGTCATCGAGGACCCACTGCACTCAGAGCAGAAGGATTTCCAGATCCAAGAGGTGGCCTGAGTCCCAGGAGTTATTCCACCCAGGAGATTAGGAGCATAAGACCACAGAGACCTCTGGACTCTGAGGAGCTCTGCAATAAGCAAGATAACTGGAAATACAGACTCCAGTTTTACACAGTGAGGGCAGGTACCACTAGAGTTAACCAGATGGCGAAAGGCAAGCGCAAGAACATAAGCAACGGAAACCAAAGTTTCTTGGCATCATCAGTGCCCAATTCTCCCAATATAGCAAGCCCTGAACACCCCATCACACCTGAAAAGCAGGATTCAGAATTAAAATCACTTCTCATGATGATGATAGAGGATTATAAGAAGGAATTAAGTAACTCCCTTAAAGAAATACAGGACAGTACAAGTAAACAGATAGAAGCCCTTAAAGAGGAATCACAGAAATCCCTTAAAGAAAAGGAAGAAAACACAAAGAAGGAATTAAACAAAAACATTCAGGATCTGAAACTAGAAATAGAAACAATAAAGAAAGTTCAAAGGGAGACAACCATGGAGATAGAAAACCTAAGAAAGAGATCAGGAGTCACAGACGCAAGCATCACCAACCGAATACAAGAGACAGAAGAGAGAATCTCAAATGCAGAAGATACGGTGGAAAATATTGACACAGTTGTCAAAGAAAATGCAAAATGCAAAAAACTCCTAACTCAAAAATCCAGGAAATCCAGGACACAATGAGAAGACCAAACCTAAGGATAATAGGTATAGATGAGAATGAAGATTCCCAACTTAAAGGGCCAGTAAATATCTTCAACAAAATTATTGAGGAAAACTTCCCTAACCTAAAGAACAAGATGCCCATAAACATACAAGAAGCCTACAGAACACCAAATAGACTAGACCAGAAAAGAAATACCTCCCGTCACATAATAATCAAAACATCAGATGCACAAAACAAAGAAAAAATACTAAAAGCAGTAAGGGAAAAAGGTCAAGTAACATATAAAGGCAGACCTATAAGAATTACACCAGACTTCTCACCAGAGACTATAAAAGCCAGAAGAGCCTGGACTGACATCATACAGACACTAAGAGAACACAATTGCCAGCCCAGATTACTATACCCAGCAAAACTCTCAATCACTATAGATGGTGAAACCAAGATATTCCATGACAAAACCAAATTTGCACAATATCTTCCCACAAACCCAGCACTTCAAAGGATAATTGATGGAAAATGCCAACACAAGGAGGGAAACTACAACCTAGGAAAAGCAAGTAAGTAATCTTCCAACAACCCCCAAAAAAGATACAAACATAACTTTACCTCTAATAAAAAAATAACAGGAAGCAACAATCATTTTTCCTTAATATCTCTTAACATCAATGGTCTCAATTCCCCAATAAAAAGACGCAGACTATCAGACTGGATACACAAACAAGACCCAGAATTTTGCTGCATACAAGAAACGCACCTCAGTGACAAAGACAGACACTACCTCAGAATAAAAGGGTGGAA
>NW_021608171.1:0-7020 GCF_004785775.1 Grammomys surdaster | reverse complement strand
TCCAAACATCCTCCCAGTCCCATCTCCCTGCTCTTGAATTCCCAAACCCTAGGGGATCCAAACTTTTGGGGACCAAGGTCCTCCACTTCCACTGATGTCTGACAAGGCCACCCTCAATTACCTGTACAGGTGGAGACATGAGTCCCTCTCTTTGTGCTCTCAGGCTGGAGGTTTAGACTTTGGGAACTCTGGTTGAAACTTTTGATACTCCTTCTAGAAAGGACCAAAGCACCCACACTTTACTCTTCCTTCTTCTTCTTCTTGAGTTTCATGTGGTCTATACATTGTGTCTTAGGTATTGTGAGAATATTACTATTGCTGTGTGAGATTCAATGTGTGCATTGAACTTTAGTAGTGGTTTTTTGTTTTATTTTGTTTTGTTTTGTTTTTAACAAATGAGGGTCCCATTGCAGTTGGACCATAGGTTTTCAGAATTGAGAGTTCATCTTGGTAGATTTTTCCTTTGATTGAATATGAAGTGTCCTTCCTTATCTTTTTTGGTAAGGCTCAGTTGAAAGTCAATTTTATTTGATATTAGAATGGCTACTCCAGCTTTTTTCTTCAGATCATTTCCTTGGAAATTTTTTCTAGCCTTTTACTCTGAGATAGTGTTTATCTTTGTCAGTGAGGTTCATATCCAGTATGCAGCAAAATACTGGGTCCTGTTTACTTATCCAGTCTGTTAGTCTATGTGTTTTTATTGGGAGATTGAGTACATTGATGTTAAGAGATATTAAGGACCAGTGAATGTTGCTTCCTGTTATTTTTGTTTTTAGAGATAGAATTCTGTTTGTGTGGCTATCTTCTTTTCTGTTTGTTGTAAGAAGATTAATTTCTTGCTTTTTCTTGGGAGTAGTTTCCCTCACTGTGTTGGAGTTTTCCATCTATTATCCTTTGTAGGTCTGGATTTGTAGAAAGATATTGTGTAAATTTGGTTTTGTCATGGAATATCTTGGTTTCTCCATCTATGGTAATTGATAGTTTTGCTGGCTATAGTAGCCTGGGCTGGCATTTGTGTTCTCTTAGAGTCTGTATAACATCTGTACAGGATCTTCTGGCTTTTATAGTCTCTGGTGAGAAGTCTTGTGTAATTCTGATAGGTCTGCCTTTATAAGTTACTTGACCATATTCCCTTACTGCTTTTAATATTCCTTCTTTGTTTTGTGCATTTGGTGTTCTGATTATTATGTGATGGGAGGAATTTGTTTTCTGGTCCAGTTTGGAGTTCTTTAGGCTTCTTGTATGTTTATGGGCCTCTCTTTCTTTAGGTTAGGGAAGTCTTCCTCTATAATTTTGTTGAAGATATTTACTGGTCCCTTAAGTTGGGACTCTTCACTCTTTTCTATGCCTATTATCCTTAGGTTTGGTCTTTTCATTATGTCCTAGATTTCCTGGATGTTTTGGATTAGGAACTTTTTGCATTTTCTTTGACTGTTGTGTCAATGTTTTCTATGGTATCTTCTCCATCTGAGATTCTCTCTTCTATCTCTTGTAATCTATTGGTGATGCTTGAATCTATGACTCCTGATCTCCTTCCTAGGTTTTCTGTCTCCAAGGTTGTCTCCCTTTTTGATTTCTTTGTTTCTCCTTCCATTTTTAGATCCTGGATGGTTTTGTTCATTTCCTTCGCCTGTTTGGTTGTATTTTCCTGTATTTCTTTAAATAAGGGATTTATTTGTTTCCTCTTTAAGTGCTTCTATTTGTTACCTGTATTCTCCTGTATGTCTTTAAGGGAGTTATTTATGTCCTTCTTAAAGTCCTCTATTATCATCATGAGATTTGATTTTAAATCAGAATCTTCCTTTTCAGGTGTGTTTGGGTATCCATAAACTGCTTTGGTTGGGGAGCTGGGCTCTGATGATCTCAAGTGGCCTTGGTTTCTGTTGCTTATCTTCTTGAGCTTGCCTCTTACCATCTGGTTATCTCTGGTGTTACCTAGTCTTGCTGTCTCTGACTGGATCTTGTCCCTCCTGTGAACCTCAGAGCCTGGGTATTTCAGCACTCCTGGGAGACAAGATATCTCTGGACAAGATTGGAGTGTGGAGAGCTGTGGCACAGTGTTAACTTGGGGTGGGGGTGCAGATGGAAACTGGAAGGATCATGTCCTTGGCTGCTCAGTGGTTCCTGGGTCCTTTGGGCCTCTGTTGGGTCCTAGTTGGGGCAGGTTTTGGGACTGTATTGGTGGTCTCACTTGTGAGTGTAGGTGTGTCAGCATTCCTGGGGGACAAGCTATCTCTGGGCAGGGTGGGATTGGGGTTTAAATTTTTTTCTCACTTGGTGAGAAGCCAAAAAAATTTTTGAAAATGTCCTTCATGTTCTGTATACAAACAAACTCTGTTACCTGCTTGTAGTAACCCTATCGGTACCAAAAAAAAAAATTACATCTGGCAGATGCATGTTTTTCATTTTGCAAAATTTATAAAACTAAGGTATATACACCATACCATTGACATGTACTCAGGGTTTCAATGGGCAACTGCTGTAAGTTCTAAAAAGGCTGACTGTATAATTACACATTTATTGAAAATAATGGAAATTATGGGGATATCTGCACAAATTAAGACTATGTATTCAATACGGTGAACCAATTCTTTCCATAGTACAATATAAAACATATCACTGGTATACCATGCTATACTACAGGACAAGCAGTTATAAAAAGAGCCAATCATGCCTTAAAAGAGATGCTTATTAAACAAAAAGTAAGAGTAAAAACCCCCCACAGACTGACTAAATAATGCTTTGTTAACTCTAAATTTTCTTAGGGTTGGTGAAAACAGGACAGCAACAGCTGTGTAACACTAGGTTTCCAAAAACAAAAACTAACAAACAAAAAACTTGAGGAACCATGGCAACCAATACACTATAAGTCTGTGTTGACATTAGAATGGGAACCTGCAATAGTTTTAAGATGTAGATGTGGTTATGCTTATGTATCTACATGGAATGAAAAAACATGGTTACTAACAAAACTTATAAAGATTAGTACCAGGGGAAACTTCAGCTGAGACATGAATGTCTTCACAGAGCAAATACCCCATGTGATTCACTCTCACAGATTGCCTCAGTTACTGATTTCTGGGCTAGCACAAGTGATCAATCACACAGAGACTGAACAGACAACACACAGACTGGACAACAAATGCTACAGCTAGCTTTTTAAAGACTAACCATTTTTTCTTGTGTTCCAAACAGGAATTCTTTGCTCCATTTCAACAGGGAGCAATTATAAGAAGTTTGTTGTTCTAGTCCATTAACTTGGGGTGGATGGTTTGGGTCATTTAATGTGTTATGGTTGTTATCATCTAGGAAGTTAGGTTGTTACTGGTTATGATCATGGAGTAAACAAAATAAAGTTTAAATCAGGGCTTTCTCTCCTCTATTTTTATTTTTCTCTTATCTTTCTCTCTTATCTAATGATAGGGAAAGAGGAAAAAGGAAATAATATTACAATAAGTAAATTTAAAAATTGTAATAAAAAGTATAATCTGTTAGTTTTAAATATTTTAATTTGGCATGGATTAAATGTGTATTGATGGCAATTTAAGGTTGTTTTGTTTAATTATTGTATATTGATAGACTCTTAAGGTTGTTTTGTTTGACTATTATTTCATGATAGAAATTTAATGACAAAAATTTAAGGTGGTACACCTGAAAGCCGTAGAACAAAAAGAAGGTAATACACCCAAGAGGAGTAGACAGCAGGAAATAATCAAACTCGGGGCTGAAATCAACCAAATAGAAACAAAAAGAACTATACAAAGAATCAATAAAACCAGGAGCTGGTTCTTTGAGAAAATCAACAAGATAGATAAACCCTTAGCCAGACTAATCAGAGGGCAGAGAGACAGTATCCAAATTAATAAAATCAGAACTGAAAAGGGTGACATAACAACAGAAATGGAGGAAATTCAAAAATCATCAGATCCTACTACAAAAGCCTATGCTTAACAAAATTGGAAAATCTGGATGAAATGGACAATTTTTAGACAAATACCAATTACCAATGTTAAATCATGATCAGATAAACCATCTAATCAGTCCCATAACCCCAAAAGAAATAGAAGCAGTCATTAAAAGTCTCCCCATGCTGGGCGGTGGTGGTGCACACCTTTAATCCCAGCACTTGGGAGGCAGAGGCAGGCGGATTTCTGAGTTTGAGAGATCAAGGCTAGCTGGGTCTAGAGAGTGAGTTCGAGGACAGCCAGGGATAAACAGAAAAACCCTGTCTCAAAAAATCAAACCAAAAAAAAACAAAAAAACAAAAAACAAAAGTCTCCCCACAAAAAAAAGTCCGGGACCAGACAGTTTTAGTGCAGAATTCTATCAGACCTTCAAGGAAGACTTAATACCAATTCTCTTCAAACTACTCCACAAAATAGAAACAGAAGGAACACTACCCAATTCATTCTATGAAGCCACAATTACACTCATACCTAAACAACACAAAGACCCAACAAAGAAAGAGAACTTCAGACCAATCTCCCTTATGAACATCGATGCAAAAATACTCAATAAAATTCTAGCGAACCAAATCCAAGAACACATCAAAACAATTATCCAACATGATCAAGTAGGCTTTATCCCAGGAATGCAGGGTTGGTTCAATATATGGAAATCCATCAATGTAATCCACTATATAAACAAACTCAAAGAAAAAATCCACATGATCATCTCACTAGTTGCTGAGAAAGCATTTGACAAAATTCAACACCCCTTTATGATAAAAGTCTTGGGAAGATCAGGAATTCAAGGTCCATACCTAAACATAGTAAAAGCAATATACAGCAAACCAGTAGCCAACATCAAACTAAATGGAGAGAAACTTGAAACAATCCCACTAAAATCAGGGACTAGGCAAGGCTGGCCACTGTCCCCATACCTATTCAATATAGTACTGGAAGTACTAGCCAGAGCAATTAGGCAACACAAGGAGGTCAAAGGGATACAAATAGGAAAGGAAGAAGTCAAAATCTCACTATTTGCAGATGATATGATAGTATACTTAAGTGACCCCAAGACTTCCACCAGAGAACTCCTAAACCTGATAAACAACTTTAGCAAAGTGGCTGGATATAAAATTAACTCAAGCAAATCAGTAGCCTTCCTCTACTCAAAAGATAAAGTGGCTGAGAAAGAAATTAGGGAAATGACACCCTTCACAATAGTCACAGACAATATAAAATGCCTTGGTGTGAATCTAACCAAGCAAGTAAAAGACCTGTATGACAAGAACTTCAAGCCCCTGAAGAAAGAAATCGAAGCAGATCTCAGAAGATGGAAAGATCTCCCATGCTCATGGATTGGAAGGATTAATATAGTAAAAATGGCTATCTTGCCAAAAGCCATCTACAGATTTAGTGCAATCCTCATCAAAATTCCAACTCAATTCTTCACAGAGATAGAAAGAGCAATCTTAAAATTCATTTGGAATAACAAAAAACCCAGGATATCGAAAACTACTCTCAGCAATAAAAGAACTTCTGGGGGAATCACCATCCCTGACTTCAAGCTGTACTACAAAGCAATAGTGAAAAACACCGTATGGTATTGGAACAGAAATAGGCAGGAGGATCAATGGAATAGAATAGAAGACCCAGAAATGAACCCCCATACCTATGGCCACTTGATATTTGACAAAGGAGATAAAACCATCCAGTGGAAAAAAGACAGCATTTTCAACAAATGGTGCTGGTCCAACTGGAGGTCAGCATGTAGAAGAATGCAAATTGATCCATACTTATCTCCTTGTACAATGCTCAATTCCAAGTTGATCAAGGACCTCCACATAAAACCAGCTACACTGAAAGTAACAGAAGAGAAATTGGGGGAAAGCCTCAAACACATGGGCACAGGAGAAAAGTTCCTGAACAGAACACCAATGGCTTGCGCTCTAAAACCAAGAATTGACAAATGAGACCTTATAAAACTGCAAAGTTTCTGTAAAGCAAAGGACACAGTCAATAGGACACAGCGGCAACCAACAGATTGGGAAAAGATCTTCAGCAACCCTATATCCGATAAAGGGCTAATATCCAAGGTATACAAAGAACTGAAGAAACTAGACTCTAGACAATCAAAGAACCCTATTAAAAAAATGGAGCACAGAGCTGAACAAAGAATTCTCAACTGAGGAAGCTCGAATGGTTGAGAAGCACCTAAAGAAGTGTTCAGCATCCCTAGTCATCCAGGAAATGCAAATGAAAACAACACTGAGATTCCACCTCACAGCAGTCAGAATGGCTAAGATCAAAAACACAGGTGACAGCACATGTTGGCAAGGATGTGGAGAAAGAGGAACACTCCTCCACTGTTGGTGGGATTGTAAACTGGTAGAACCACTATGGAAAGCAGTCTGGTGGTATCTCAGAAAATTGAACATAGTGATACCTGAGGACCCAGCTATACCACTCCTGGGCATATACTCAAAAGATGTTTCAACATACAACATAGACACATGCTCCACTATGTTCCTAGCAGCTTTATTTATAATAGCCAGAAGTTGGAAAGAACCCAGATGCCCTTCAACAGAAGAATGGATGCAGAAAATATTGTACATTTAAACAACGGAGTACTACTTAGCTATTAAAAACGAGTTCATGAAACTCTTAGGCAAATGGATGGAGCTGGAAAATATCATCTTGAGTGAGGTTACCCAATCTCAAAAGAACATACATGGTATGCACTCACTGATAAGTGCATATTAGCCCAAAAGCTCACAATACGTAAGACACAACGTATAGATCACATGAAACTCAAGAAGAAGAAGAAGGAAGACCAAAGTGTGGGTGCTTTGGTCCTTTCTAGAAGGAGTATCAAAAGTTTCAACCAGAGTTCCCAAAGTCTAAACCTCCAGCCTGAGAGCACAAAGAGAGGGACTCATGTCTCCACCTGTACAGGTAATTGAGGGTGGCCTTGTCAGACATCAGTGGAAGTGGAGGACCTTGGTCCCCAAAAGTTTGGATCCCCTAGAGTTTGGGAATTCAAGAGCAGGGAGATGGGACTGGGAGGATGTTTGGA
>NW_021608170.1:0-1510 GCF_004785775.1 Grammomys surdaster | reverse complement strand
TGAGCCATGAACACCATTCAGACTCAACTTGTCTGTTGAGTGAGGTTCTGTTTTCTTTTTTTAATTGTTTTGTTTTTTGTTTTTTTTTTTCACTTTTATTGCATATTTTCTTTATTTACATTTCAAATGCTATGCCCTTTCCAGGTCTCCCCTCGGGATATCCCTTATCCCAGCCCTCTTCCCAATGCCTCTATGACGGTGCTCCCCCACCCACCTACCCACGCACTACTGCCTTCCCTCCCTAACATTTCCCTACACTGAGGAACTGATTTGGCTCAGGCCCAAACTCTGCTCCTCTCACTGATGTAGAACAAGGCCATCCTCTGCCACTTATGCAGCCAAAGCCATGGTCTCTGGTTGGTAGTCCAGTCCCCAGGAATTCCAGGAGGTCTAGCCAGTGAATAAAATGAAATATATGTTAGTATTCTGTCTAAACTCCACCTCCACAGTAACCTGGCAGCAGCCAGGTATGCTCTTCCCCACAGTTACCTGGCAACAGCCAAGTAGGTCTGCCCACTATAAAAGGGGCTGCTTGCCCCCTCCTCTCTCTCTTAATCCCTTACTTTCTTGCTTCCAGCTTCTCTGTCCCCTCCTCCCCCTCCCTTCTGTTCCCCCCCCCCTGCTCTCCACTTGGTCATGGCCAGCCTCTACTCCTCTATACCCACCCTCTTTCTCTGTGCCTCTACTACCCTCCTGGCTCCCCTCCCCATGCCCTGAATAAACTCTATTCTATCTCATGCTGCAGTCTCCCAGCTATCATTTAAACTTATGATTATTCAAGCCTGTGATCTGCCATGCTACTCCTGTTCCCATCTATCTGTTCTCTTCTCTGTCTCCGACAAAATCTCCTCTATCTACTTTCTCCTTCCTGCATCACTTTTTCTACCCAGAAACTCTACGCTCCAATTCTTTTTTTTTTTAATATTTTATTTATTTATTTTTATGTATATGATGAGTACACTGTAGCTTTTAGATGCACCAGAAGAGGGCATCAGATCTCATTACAGATGAGACCTTTACAGGACCTTTAGAAGAGCAATCAGTGCTCTTAACCACTGAGCCATCTCTCCAGCCCTACCCTCCAATTCTTATCTCAGTAATTGGGTTTCAGATTTTTTTTTCCTTACAAGCAATCAGGTGAGAGACATCACCAGAATGTCAGTAGACTGCCTCTAGGCTTAGAGGGCTGTCTGTACATCAAGTATCTCAGTGGTTGTGGAAGGACAAGTATTTAAAAATGTAAGGCTGGTGATGGGCCATAGAAATGATAATATCAATTCCTGCTAGCCATTAGTTCTCTGCTAGTATAGCAATCAACATTTGAAAATACACAGACACACCTGCATGTATGTTTAAGAAATTCACCTCAACCCTTGTGCAGAGTCCATACAGGCCAGGAAAAGTTGGGGCCCACAGGTTGGAATATCACCTTCATGTAGACTAGTCTGGCCTGAAATAAAGAAGAAGACACCTGCCCCCTTGTTCTAAATGTTGAGATTATGCCAGCAGC
>NW_021608169.1:0-9256 GCF_004785775.1 Grammomys surdaster | reverse complement strand
ATGGAGGAAGAAGACCCCAGGCCCGGAAAAAGCACTGCTTATATACCCTTGGAGCGGTGTATTCACCTCTGATTGGCTGCTCACTCGTTACCCGCCAAAACGCCCTGGGATGGGCTGTGACTTTGGCGCACTTTTACCATGGCACATGCGCGGTTTACTTGTTTACTTGGAGGAGCACCGGATGCCAGCGCCATCTTGCAATGGCGGATTCTGCCAGCACAAGCCGCAGCTTCCTACATCTCCTCCTTTTTTGTTTTATTACAGAGGGTGGTAGTTGAGATCCCTGGGAAGGTTTCGTAACTCCCATATTTGGGGGTCTCACGGCGGGTCTGAGTCTCTTTGGAGGGCAGTGCTCAAACTCTTACCCGTCACTGGGTCAGCCTCCGCACCCGGGGCTGCCCTGTCTTAGGTGGCCGAGGCTTATCCGTCCGCTCCGTCATTGACTTACCAGACCTACTATCTGTGGAACGAACACCTTAGTGGGCAGGGACTGTGTATAGATATGTTTGAGGCTTCATAGGGTGTCTTTACCAAAAGCCCTTGGGGTACAGCGGCTGAGGAATCTGTCTACTGGCTATCTCCTTTTGTTTTGTTAAACAGGCACTGGTCAATGTCCTGTGTCTTAGGCTAGCTGATGTTCTTCCATAGCCAGCACCAAAGAATGGTGAGCTCTCTGTCTTAGGCTACGAGGGTCGCGCACCCACACCTGGCATTCTCAGAATGTGCGCCCCAGGTTGTGGCCACTCGCAATGCCCATCATGGGGTAAACTCACAACTCATGGTGTACCTCTGGCATATGGCATCAACCTATTCCCGTCGTTGGGACCAATGGCAGCTGGCCTGGAGACGAAATGATGGAGCTGTCCATCTGGCTGTCCTTGGCCTGTCTAGTGTGGTACCAATCATGACTCAAACTCAAGCCCGATCAAGCAAATTCCATCTTGGGGAAACAAGCGATCAAGGACTAATAGTTTAAGACGGTCTCCCTTACCCTACCAGGTGCAATGGAAACAAGTCCTCTGGGTGCAAGGGCTAAGGGAAACAGAAAGAGATGCAAACACCCATCCCTGTGCAATGGAGTCATCTCCTAGGGGTGCAAGGGCTGTTTGCCTCAAATTCAGGTACCACAGCTACACAGACAAGGACCAGCCAGGCCAAGACTCCTCACCGACCCAGTGCAATGGGCAAATCCTTTGGGGTGCAACGGCTGATGGCCCAACATTTAGCACCACCACTAGTGAGGGGGAGACTACTTATTTTCGAAGCAGTGATAGCCACACTGCAGGGGAAGCCCCTAGTTCTATGGCCACAAGCGCCTGGGCAATAATAGCCTTGTCACGATTTTGTTGAGCTCTGAGTTTGCAAACCAACCAAAGCATGAACACTAATCCGCAACATAGGGTGTACCAAACAGGCCTACTCCCACCCACTAAAAAAAAAGAAAAGAAAAAGAAAGCTGAAGAGATCCAGGAGGAGAGTCCCTCAGTCAGGGACAGATCCACTCGCGTCGAGTTGATGGCCACCACAGCTGTTCTCAATTTTTTTGAGTGTCTCATCGAAGTTTTCTGACCAATTTCCTGCAAGATATTGAGACAATTTCCTGGACAGATTAGCTACATTATGTCTGACTGGTATGGGTTTTGGAAAGGCAGATAATATAGTCCATCATTGTTCCCCCGATATACTAGGAACCTGTATCCCTTGGATCAGCACAAGGACTGTCATCAGAGTTTGGAGGGTCCGCCTGGGTGTAATCTTCTAATATCGCGAGTCGTCGCGTCAGTTGCTCTGGTAGCCAAAACGGGTTGTCTTCTTCCTGCGGAAAAACACAAACCGCTCCCCTGGCTCTTACTAAAATAGGATCCGGGCCTTTCCATTGTCCAGTCAAGATGTCCTTCCATTTGACCATCTCTTTTGGCCTGTCAGACTCTAAACAGTGATGGTCAGCAGCCGAATGGCCCTGACTGTCCAGATTTAAAATTTTGAGGGTAAAAAGTATCATTATCTCTAACTCCTGGCCCATAAGCTGTTTTGAATTTCTTTTGAGTCTGAGGCTGACACTTCCCTAAGGAACAAACAAGGCAATAAACAAATTCTAGAAAACACCCTTTTAGGGGCAGGGCAGGACAAAAGGAATGTCTGAAATCCAAGCTCCTCCCTTGCCCACTCTGTGTATAGCCTTAATTTAAATGTAAATGTTTTTAATCTTGGCCTATATCCTGAGGCCTGGCCCAAGGATTATCCTTCCTGCACCAAGGACAAGTTTGTCATGTAACCTTGGTCACCTGACTGTTGCTCAAGCCTTTGTTCCTGGGACAGTCACTTTAAAAACTATCTAAATTTCTACATTCAAAACACCCCCCATCCCTATGGCTCTGTGCAAGCTATGGCCAGACCCTGATTGTATGAGGGTGCAATTTCATCCCAAAGACGAATGTATCTAAGTCTGTCTTTGCTTGTATGGTCTGAGAGCTGTGTAGGCAGTTCAACCTGATTAACACTGTCTTCACACTGACCTTCTTCTAGAAGCATGTTAAGATCCCAGTCTACGTGCCTGTCTGAGCATTCATCATGGCACTATGATTTTTACTAGTACCACTCTAATCTGAGCTCCAAATCAAGTAATCTCCTCGTGACAAAATAGCCAACTCTGCTCTATCCTCTTCTGAACCATAAACATGGATGAGTCAAAGAATTCCAAACTTACAATTGAACTGCCAACTGTAGCCAATGGAATACTGACAGTTTAACTAAATTTTTAAATTTCTTTTGTAACATTAGAGTATAACCATTAATTTTGAGAAGCAAAAGCAAAACCAATTTAAACAAGCTATTTTCTCTAAAATCAAGACCAAGTAGATTATCTTTATGTTACAAAGCTTTGCTGTCAATTCTTATATATGAGTGTATGAAGCAACTTTTAATCTCATTGAAGAGATACTGTTTTAAAATCTTACTTTTTATACACCTGGTTTCTGAATGACTCTAACCCTGAGTTAGTTTTATGCCAACTTTCCGTTACCAAAGTTGTAAATTTCTAATCACGCCCAATAATTGAAGCCAATAATCTATAACCAAGACATGTAGAACATTTTTATACTTTTAAAACCAATCAGAAACAATAATGAAGTGGCTATGCATCTTATATACTTAGACCAAACAAAATTTGTTGCCTTTTCTAGCTGTAATTTCAAGAGAAAAGCACCTTGTCACAGAGATTTTTCTAGGACAAAACAACTCTTAGCTTCTTTATAAAACCCAGAAAGCTACTGGTCTCTTAAAAGCAGCTTATGCCAACAATCAATTCCTGGAAAGGCTTTTTCACCTCAGCTCAACTCTTAGCTACAGGTGTAGGGTAGCTTATCAGCCTCTGCTGTGTAAATTAAGACTGCCTTTGAAACAAAGTTAAACTAGCCCAAGAGTTGGATCAAGCAGTTTTAACGATCTTTTCTTTTGAACATGCAGCAAACACAGAACATTTAGACAATGAAACAAAAGACAAACACAAACATGTGGACATTGGCACGCCAAGGACAGACAACAAAGAAGGACATCTAAGAGCTACGGAGAAATTCAGGACGTCTCCCGAATTCTCTTCTGTTCCTAGGAGAGCTCTGAAATAGCTTTTTCATTCCTTTTTGCTGACACAGCTCAGAGAGAGGGCAACTGTTTTTCTAAAACCTTTTCTCTCTCTCTCCTATATTAGGGAGAGCAGCTTTTACTGTATTTTTACTGTATTTTGCCAATCATTCGGAGTCATTGCCATAGTGGCAGATCTCTCAAGCTGCATAACTGTAAAATTAGCATCAACTCCATATTTGTTAACCGATTCAGCAAATTCTTTGATAGAGTCATACTCTACAGGTGAGTGGACACGGCCTCCCCCTGCGTCCTCAAATACTGGAAAGGCTTGTAACATTCTTCTCTTGTCTTCCCCTGAAAGGAAGGAGTCTGAGCAGCGCTTGTCCACATAAGGCCGAAGTGCGCCGGGAACATTAGGTTGGGAGGGCGCGACAGGCCGAGAGGCCATGGGGCTCCTATCTCTCGTTTTCCTTTGCTTTCGATTTCGAGGCGGCAACCGCTCATATGGCTGACATCTTTCCTCCTCATCTGTCTCTTCATCTGAGTCCTCTGCCTCGGAGGAAGTTAGCTCCTCCGACTCAGAGCCACCAAGCCCCAAAACCTCCGGCTCCTTTACCGGATAAAGAGATTTTCTTTCTGAGGCTCTCTCTCCTTTTCTAGTCTCTCACCCAGGGCGTCCTTTCCCTCATCTTTCACCCCCGCAGATCGAGGGTCCTTGGGGGGGGTCTATTTTCTTAGGCATGCCTTTTTTATGAGCTTCTTTTTTTTCCTGAACTCTTAAGCGCTTCTTTCCCTCTGTTTCTGACCTGCTGGCCTGTAATCCGTCTAGCACTCTTTGGCCCGCCACTACAGTCGAGTGGCATTTCTCATCCCGCAAAACCAGAAGGAAGAGAACGAACGCCGCTAGCACAATAGCGAGAGCTTCTAAAGTTCCTGCCAACTGGGGAGGGAGACGAAATAAATCAAGTCCAAACATGTCTCTCAGAGCTTTACCTTGTCCTGCGGTTCTGGATCTACTCCGAGAGCGGAGGGTCTTCTCAAACAGCGCTGGCAATGGTGAATTTCCCAGGTTTCGGCACCAGATGTGACACTCGTGTAATCGTCTCGCCAGCAAGAACGCATGCGGACACACACCAGGATCCTTCCGCAGCAAACATTTATTCCAAACCAAAATGGAGGAATAAGACCCCAGGCCCGGAAAAAGCACTGCTTATATACCCTTGGAGCGGTGTATTCACCTCTGATTGGCTGCTCACTCGTTACCCGCCAAAATGCCCTGGGATGGGCTGTGACTTTGGTGCCCTTTTACCATGGCACATGCGCGGTTTACTTGTTTACTTGGAGGAGCACCGGATGCCAGCGCCATCTTGCAATTATATCTAATTAGATATAATTAGAGGTAGAGAATAAAGTTAAGAACATTTGGGAGAAAAATATTTTTCTTAGGTATACATTTAAAACCCTTAGGTCTTGATGGATGTGGGTGAGGGGAGTCTCAATTCCAGGGCACAGGACAGGAATTATACCCTCTGGGATAGGTAGTAAGTAGGAACTGAGGCTATTGGTTAATAGGTATACTTATCTGGACAGAGTCTATTTGGTTCATGAGAGGTTGATCAGAGTGGGTTTTCTATAGCTTATAAATTTACGAAAGAGGTAAACTTAGTACCATGATAATTTTTAGAAATGAGCTTAGGGAGGACAAAAAACCTTCTGTGGAGCAATAAGGGCTGTTTTTCTGTCTAGGAGACTGAATATATTGCATTTAAAAGGCAATTAAAGAAAACTTGGAAATTTGACGACCTTCTGAATATGATAGTTGATCATATAGTTTAGCATGAGAAACACTGTAAGTCCATAGCTACAGACAACCAAAGGAAACTTAAAATTTGAGCTTACAATTATAAATGTTGGATCATATAGTGAGATGTTTCATTATGATTAGGCTAATTTTTAAGAACTCTATTGGTTAATGTTGGGACAATGGCATATCAAGAGAGGAAATATGAAGCATTTAGTCATTGGAAATTGAGAGCTAGTAGTCCAAGACAGAGTAATCAGCCCTTAATAATTCTGCATCACTAGGTCTGTCAGATGATCCTGGGACAGAAGGCTGAAGATCAGATGCTCCAACGTTTTGTAGTAATAGGTACTGCCCAGGTGTTCAGTGGTCTCTATAAATTGGCTAAGTTTTAGAAGCTATGCTTTGTGCTTCCCATAATTACAGTTAATTCAGTCACTCTGGACTTCTGATGGGGTTGAAGACCTATAGTCTCATAGCCAATCCTGGCTATTTACTTTGAGAGAAAAGATTTGAGAGAATGGTTTTCAGATGGCATTCATTCTAAAGCCAAGAAAAAAGCCAGATTCAGAACTAAGTCTTTTACTTAGGAGAGATGACAGAGGTTCTGGTTAGTCAACAAAATGTTGGACTGGATATTATTAGGTCTATCTTGTACCTTACTGATACAAATTGATATAGTTATGCTCTAATTGTATTTTGAGAGAAAAGTTTTATTTTAACAGGAAGGGTGATATGTAGGAGGAGCTAAGGTGGGAGGAGTAAGGAGAGGAAGAGGAGGAGTAAGGAAAGGAGGAGGAGAATGAGAGGAGGAGCTAGGAGATGTGGGAGAGAGAGAGAGAGAGAGAGAGAGAGAGAAACATGGAAGTGGATGTTCATGTCTCTATGCCAGTCAAAGGTAGTTGGTATATCTAGGTTGGGTATTGGGTTACACTTCTGATTGTATGGGCATCTTGTTATTGAGCAGTACCAAACTTATAAAGCCTTTGATTAACATTTTTTTAAAAACTTACTAATAAAAAAAAAGGATGAGGAGGGAGGGTGGTGGAATACATGTGACAGGAAATCAGATGAGGAAACTAGCTGGAGGAAGAAAGGGAAGGGGCAGAGGGAAACAAATCAGAACTCTAATGACACATGTATGAGGATGCTGTAATAAAACCCAGTACTTTGTATGTTAACTTAAAATACTAATAAAGAAAAAAAAGCAAGAAGGAGGAGGGGGGATAGGATAGGGGGTTTCTGGGGGAGAGATGGGACAAGGGGATGACATCTGAAATGTAAATAAATAAAATATCCAATAAAAAAAGTCGAGAGAGAGAGAGAGAGAGAGAGAGAGAGAGAGAGAGAGAGAGCTGGCAGTCTTAACCTGTTAACAAATTGACTAATGAGCTAATACGGTGGTAGATTACCTTAGGGTAAGGACCTGGGTCTGTGTTCTAGATGTCAAGCTTAGCTATTAACGCACTCAAAAATCTGCGAAGAATAAATTATAAGCTAGGAATCATGTAATAATTCAAATGACAGAGGTTGGTCTATAGTCCACTACCTAAACAGTCCCCAGATCCCTGTGGTCTCCATGGCAACTTGGACAGAGTCAGTCTGGCAATCAGGTCTAGAAGACAAAAAGCTTTTTCATGTGCAGTAGGTACATTCAAGAAATGAAAAATGACCCACTTTGACTTAGACAATATGAGACATTTAACTCTCAGGGTATCCTCTGTCCACAGTGTAGCCCAAGCACTGACAGTGGGCAAGGCTATGGAGCGGTATTTTTCAGTGGGTATCATACCACAGTCCAGGTAGAATCTTGTCACTGTGCCCATATCTTCTGAGACCTTCCAGGGTAAACTCTCAGGATTTGGGAGTCTCTATCTGTCAAGCTTAACCATTTAATGGTATACTTAGCAGATTTCTGACAAGTCTGAGAGCTAGTCTATTAAGGATATCTTGAGTTTGACAACCTGTGCTTGTTTAGTTACTTGTTCCAGAAAGTGTCTAGCAAAGAAAGAGAGCACATCGTGACTTAATGACAGTAGCAAAAACAAGGCTAAACATATATCTAAGGCAATGATCTTTAACCTTTTACTGTTTTGAAATCATTATTTACCAAAGCAGTATAGAACAAAAACTTTATGTTATTGCTAAGTGACTTTGACAGGCTGTACTCCTAAAGGCAGCAAACTAAAGACTGCCTCTAACAAAGATGGTGGATGGTCCTTTGACTGTCCTTAGTTAAGATGGTGCTAAGTGGCAGGCAGCCATATGACCACCCTTATCTAAGATGGCGCTAAAGCTACAGCTCTACCTGGAGGAAAGTCACGTGTTTGTTATGTTAGAACAGAATGGCAAAAGTTGCTAAGTATCTTAGGATGAAACATCAAAGACAAACATTTAGACAAATCTAAGCTGTGTACTGTGAGGGGCACACAGCATGGTTTGGTGGTGGGCAGTGGCTGCAAGCATGCAGGTGAGTCTAGCACTGGCGGGGGTGTGGCGGGGTGGGGGTAGGCAGCGGGATGGATGGCTGCAGGAACACAGCATAGCAAGCAGGCAGGGTGGAGTGAGAGCTAGTGCCTGAAATACTATTCTATAAGTCTCCTAGTCTCCTAGAAAGTCTGCTCAGACTAGAGAGCAAGTGTGCTTAAGATAGTGTGAGAGAGCTTGCGCCTGCGCCTTGAAGCACCTGATGGTAGAGTTGAGTGGGCAGGGGTGGCAGTAGTGGCAGAAGCTCAGGCAGGCAGGGAGCAAGAGAGAATGCAGAGAGTTGAGGATAATCAGGCTGCAGCCACGGGGAGTGAGAGAGCAAGGGATGGATGACCACAGGAACACAGTGGCAGCTCACCAGAGCAGAGTCCCTGGCAGTGTGCGGAGTGAGGAGGGTGGGGGTGGGGGTGGGGGTGGGGGAAGTGGAGTGGATGGCTGCCAGAATTTGGCTGCAGATCAGGGGACAGGACCCAGATCAGAGAGCAAGCACTGAGAGAATGAGGGTGGAAGAAATATGGCCTAAGGATAGTTAGTAAGAGAGTTGTAAAAGCTTGTTTTTAAATTGTCAGTTAAGTGGCCATGTAGCGATATTGCTTGGTGGATATAGAGGCCAAGTTTAGCCTGCGAATTAGACCAGGAGGCATCCCAGAAGCAGGGACACTGCAGCAAAGAACTTCCCTTTGGGTGAGGGATGTTATTCAAATGTTCCTACTGTCATCCTGAGTACAGAAATAATAATAAGAGCAAGCAGCCACTTCTAGGCTTACTTGGTCATCATGTGGAAGCTAGCGGCTGGGAGGGCCTTGGGCCCACAGAACAGTTTACCTAAGCTTAGAATTTTTCTTCAGCAGCATGAGAAAGCTGTTTCTGAGAGAGAGGGGGTCACCCAAGGGTTAGAGGTCCTAGAACAAAGGTTCAGTGGGAAGACCAGTCATAAAGACTGAATGTCTCCATTCTCAAGAACACCACAGGTTGGCTGCAAGCTCAACAAGCCTCCCTTGAGACCAGGGGATGTTTATGCTGACCAGTAGGGGGAGGGAGTTTATCAGCTCACCGAAGTGTGGGTGGATAGATCTAGCAAGTGGTCAGAGACTGTAATTCCATGTGTCAGCAGGGAATGAGAATCCATGAGTTTCTAAATGCAAGAGTCAGGACACCAATTTTGAGTTTTATATAAAAGAAAAGGAAGTCAGGGATATATTTGGTAGAGGCATGGTATGATGAGGTGGAAGGAGGTGCCTCTGTGGGCCCAGGCTGAGGCATCGCTTCCCTCTGAGGTACCAGCCACACAATGGATATAGAATAGAGTTTATTTAGGGCATTGTAAGGGGAGTTGGGAAGGAAGGAGAGAGAGAGAGAGAGAGAGAGAGAGAGAGAGAGAGAGAG
>NW_021608168.1:0-1707 GCF_004785775.1 Grammomys surdaster | reverse complement strand
TAATATATCCAATAATATATAAACAGGACATATAGAGCATATTTATATTTTTTAATACCAATCAAGAATAAAAACAAATGCACATCTAAACAAATTTTTCTTACCTTTTAGCAGTAGTTATAAGAGAAAAGCAACCTTTCACTTATCTCACTGGGAAGAACCAAAAAACCTGCTGGCCTACTTCCAAGAGCTGCTTATGAAAACAGTTAACTCTTCCCAAGGTTCTTTCTGCTGTTGCCCCTCTCCCAGCCACAGAGCAGGGTAAATTATCAGCTTTTGCTGTGTAAATTGACACTGCTTCCCAAGCAAGTTTCAAACTAAATCAAGCAAGCAGTTTTAACCAGTTTTTCTTTAAAACATGAAACATAGAACACAACAATCACTCAGACAATGAGACAAAGACATACAATTGACACACATGGAGAATATTGGCACACCAATGACAGACAATAAACAGGGAAAGTAGAACTGAGAATCTCTCCTAGAGAGAGCCAGAGAGACTAGGGCGTCCCCCAATCATCTCTTGTTTCTCAGGAGGGCTCTGTAATAAGCTTTTTGTTTTTCTTTTGCTAACATGCCAGAGAGCGGGCAACTTCTTTCACTTTTGCCCTTCCTCTCTCTCTCATTTTCAACGTTCAACTTCTTTCTCCTCCTTAGGAGGTACAACATTTTTTATCAATTGTCCTCTCTTGGGAGAACAACATTAATGAAAGCAAAGAATTTTTAAAGATCCGTTTTTCTTAACCCTAGTTCTCCATGTTCTGAAGATAGGCTCCTGGAGCCGTGTCACATAGAGTGGCTGCTTAGAAAATATCTGTCCCATGACTTTTTCTTAACCCTAATTCTTTTTCTTAACCCTAACTCTTTTTCTTAATCCTAACTCTTTTTTCTTAATCCTAATTCCCTTTTTTTTCTTCTAACCCTAATGCATTTTTCTTAACCCCAATTCCTTGTGCCCGGGGTGATTCACTCCTTGAGTGTCACGAGATGCCTGTCTCTGGGGGCCTTCCACCTCCAGGCCGACGCCACTCCGATCCTCCCAAGGATTGTCCCACAGTTGGGTGGACTGTGGTATCCTTCTAACTGGGAGTGCTCTCAAGCAACTCCCAGGGGGGAAACGTGTCACTTGGGTGCTCCTTTGGGGGAGTCACTCTTAAAAAGTGCTCCGAGGGAGAGCCTCCTTGCACTCCAGGCAGCCACCCTCAAAGCTCCCCCAAAACCTGGTAGGCCTACCTTCTTTGGGGAGTCGACATACACTCTTCTGTGATCTCCTGTGAGCCCATGAACTCTGGGGCCGGAATGTCTCATCTTCAAGCCTTCTAACGCTGGGCACCAAAATGTCCTGTCCACCAGGACATTAAACAGGGGTCCGGGGAGGTCACCTGAAAGAGAGCATGGGGAGCAGGCAGACACAAGGAAGTCACGAACTGTCTATAATCTGATCAGATCATAATTTTTACTTTTGCACACACAGGTTATATACACAAAAAAGCAGGCTGTGGGGAAGGGGATTACACAGGAGCGTAGGTGTTCAGGGGGAGTACAGTTATCTTCCAGACCAGAGTGTCAGCTGGGTGAAGGTTCAGGGGGCAGACCACCATGACTCCGCCTATGATTCACTTGTCTTTATCTAAGTTGGTACTATCCACCAAGGTTACCCATCTACAAGGCCTATGAGCCAGGCTTGGCAGCCTTCCACCAAAGCTG
>NW_021608166.1:0-1699 GCF_004785775.1 Grammomys surdaster | reverse complement strand
CCATAGCCAGTGATTCAATTTATCTTTGAAGAAAAAGTATGATTTGGACCACCTGTTGCAGTTCCTAGATGCACTGTGAAGAAAACGAAGATACAAGGTCTAGGAAGTGGTCACTCCTGCTGTCCATGTGACAGAACATGTAAATCTTTTTTACAACAGCTGGGAGAGGCACGATTTCAAATCTTCTTCCATTATGTGAGGCATCTATTGAGTCCAGGAGGGGAAATGGTAGGGGTTCTTCTCCATGTTTCATTCCCAACTTGGGAAAGAGAAATATTGCCATGCAATGAACTAGTAAGTAGGCAACAGTAGACTTGAGTACCACAAGAATCATGGTGTTATGGAGTGTAGGGCACTGAGGATGAGGTGGGGTATTAAGAGTTAAAGTTTGTTGCAGTCTAGGGGATGTAATCCCCCTATAAAATGTATCCTGAATGCCTTGGAGCAGTTGGCCATGGCAAGGAGAGTAATATGAGAAAGTTAGGAGTCATGGCAACCCCGGGATCAGGGAAGTTGATGAATTACAAAGTAAGGTTACTTGGCAGGGTTACAGGAGAAGCTGTAAGTGCCATTTGTGAGCTAGTCTCAGAAGGAAAAAACTGTCAGCCATCTCCAAAGTGGCAAGGTTGTGTGACATTAAGGAGGCAGTCAAAAGCAGGAGACAAACTAATAGGTTTATATTGTTTAGGAGAGAGAGTGTTAAAGAGGTAATAACCTTGGCAGAATGTATAATTATGTCTTCTACTTGCCCTCTCTCCAGAGGTTAGGTAATTAGGAAGCATTGTGAGAATTCCCTGTTCTATGTCAGTGTTGCACAGATAACAAGTGACTGTGATGACAACTCTATCTGATATTATTCAAAAACCAGTGTATACAAGACTTAGGGAATTCTTCACAAGATGTGATAGATTTTCAGAACAAGAGAGGAGAGTGGGATTGTGTTCTCTATATAACAGGGAACCAGCACCCAGACAAACATCAACAGTGTGGTTGCCTAGACAAGACTTGGGAAATGCCTTGATTCTTTTGATTTGAAATCTGTGGTTCACTGCAATATTTAGTCTTAAATTATCTTCATGTTCCTTTAGGATAATCTCTGAGTTTTTGAATTATTTGATATCTCTGTTTTCTAGCCCCTTATCTTTATACATTGGACTTTTCCCCTCTATCCATTTCCTATGGGTCTGTCTTTGATATATCAGCCACATGATTTCTTTCACTACATTAACTGCCTTCACAGAGTCCAGTCCCCTCTTAAATTCTCCCACATGCTCTTTTTTACCAAAGATAGATTGAGTTGTGTAAAACATGACAATCACTCTCTTTCTGTATTTTTTATTTTGTTTCTGTCAAGACAGAGCCATTGTAGACCAGGGTAGACTTAATCTGATCTTCAGTATTTCAACCAGTACATGCAGTGTTCCTTGATGAAGCTCTTTATAGTACTCACATATAATATGAGTACATGTGAGCCACCATACCTATGTGAAAGATATATTTAGAACAGCACTGAATTTGAACAATAACAGGAAAGAAGTAGTGGAGAGAGAATATCATAATCATGGTATGGAGTGCTAGATTCTTCAAACCAGTTTTACTTCGTTTTTTAAATTTAACACCATCAATGCTACCTGAATTTTTTTCCTGTTCACGAGCCTCTTAAGACACCACTATATTGTGCTCTGAGCAAGTTACAGTG
>NW_021608165.1:0-4403 GCF_004785775.1 Grammomys surdaster | reverse complement strand
ATGTTGAACAACAACCTAGTAGTCAGAATAAAACAAGGAATGCACATTCACTATAATGAACTTTAAAGGCTTTGAAATAAAATATATTTAAGAAGACCAAAGAAGATGCAGTGATCTCCTGCAGTCAGAGATTATCTGAATTAATACTTTGAAATGACTATAAAATTCAAAGTCGAGGAAGGAGCGTTTGGGATCTGGAGTTTTAAGGATGAGATATTTTCGGGCCCACAAAAGGAAAGATCTGCTGCCATGGAAGCCAAGCCCGCTCCAGCTCTTCTTTGCTGTCTCCAGCCTGGCCTGGTCATGCTGCCTTTTCTTGCTGTCTCCCTTCTCGGCCTTCCCCCCGTGTTTTGCACTGGGCCCTGGGGCTGCTGCGATGAGCCCCAGGGCGGCTGGTTGGGCAGGGTGCACGGCTGAGAGAGTCCTGAGGATAGCATTATACTTTTCCACTGGAGCCCATGACTTCTGATCAGGAAGCTAAAGTTTTGGCTGAACCGCAGCCACAGTGAGTCCAGGAGGGCAAGGACAGCTCTCATCTGATGAATGGTCCTATATCACAAGCCACTTCTCAAACAAGTTCCCTCCCAGCTTTGACTCAGGTCCCAACAACTAAGGTTTCAGAGCTAAACCCTAATGCAAAAGTATGGGGGACTCATATGTTCCATTTGGAAGCAAGTAGTGCTGCTGTTGGTGTGAATGCTGCGTGGGAAGAGGCACCTGGTCATCCTACAGACTGCCACCAGCAGGGATTGGATGCCAATGGTGATGGTGACAAAAGTCGTGAGAATGCAGCGCTCCAGGACGCACAGGAGGCAGAGCAGACAGACATGAGTACTCTGGCTCCAGACCATTCAGAATATGAACCGCTGCATGAGAACGATACAGCAGGAAATGAGTCTCAACCAGAAAGCCAGGAAGACCCTCGGAATGCGGATAATATTTGAAATGTAAATTAAGAAAGTATCTAAGTGGGAAACAAGATACTAAAGCACCCTGTAAAAAGCCATCCTGAAATGACCTTGTTCAGTGTAGGGCTAGATTGGAATCAGTGGTGGGCAGCAAGCTGCAGACAAGAAAGCCTGCCTGTTACAATGGATTGTGGTTAGAAATGAGCCTTAGACAGAAATCTTCTGAATGGGGCAACATAGGCAGGTGCAGGCAAGGAGAAATCGGGAGACAACCATCAGTCCAGAGCCAGGCAGCCCAGACAGAGTTCTAGCCTGAGATGCTCATCAGTCTGGCTGAAGGTTCAACAACAACCGCAAGGGGGCCCCAGCTGAAGAGGAGGACCAGAGAGCTGACACTATTACTGTCTCTATAGAGTGCTCACAAAAAGGAGGTCTATCATGACTGCCCTCTGAAAGACCACACAAGCACCTGGAAGTCTCAGATGTAGATGTTTACACTCAACCAGTGACCAGAAGCTGCTCTCCCCTGTAGATGACTTAGTGAAAAGATGGAAGAAGCTGAGAAGTAGGGTAACCTTCTAGGAGGACCAGAAGTCTTAAATAGCCTGGACCCCAGAGATCTCTCAGACACTGGACCACCAATCGGCCAGTATAAACAAGCTGATGTGAGACCCCCAACACATATACAGAAAGTGGACTGCCAGGTTTGTATTCAGTCAGGGAAGGTGCACCTAACCCTCAAAGGACTCCAAAGAATGGGGAGATTGGTGGAGTAGGGGTTTAGGAAGGAGGTTGGGGACCTTTTCGGGGAGACAGATGGGGAGTAGAACAGTATGTTACACCATCAGAGGGTGAACATGGAGAGGGATAAAAAATGGAGTGTAAAAGAAAGTTTAAATAAAATTTAAAAAAAAGAGTCAAGAGTTACAAATCACCTTTTATTCATAAGAAATCAATTTTACAAAACAAAGTTTTAATTTGAAGGTTAATATAAACTGTGAAAATCGTTAGCAAATTCAAAATCAATAACAAAAACATGTAATAATATCTCAATAACATAAGAAAAAACAAAACCATGCAAAAGAAAATTTCAACAAGAACTCAAACAGAAAAAAAATTGTCAAGTGACATTCCCTCACTGCACATTGAGCAGCACAGACTACAGCCAGTTTCTCCTCTTGAGCACTTGCTGGTACTGCAGTCACCTCAGTTCTCTCTCAAGGGGTCACACAGGAAAGAGAAAAAGACCCTGAATCAGCCTGGATGTCTCACTGTCTACATAGTTTGGGCCCAATCACACTGTGGAAATGATCTCTGAGGAAAGAGATTCATCCAAAGAAGTCTGTGGCTGTTGAGGAGGAAGCTCAGCAGGGGGCTCCTAAGGTGGCAACTCATTCTGCAGGAGGCTCTCCTGCAGGGATGTGGCCAATTCCAGCTCTCTTGCAGCTTCTGAGACCTAGGAGAGGAAGGCAGTTATTAAGACACAGGCTTGGTAGAGACATGCATGTCAGATGTCAGCTGCTGCCTCCCACCACCTCAACTAGATTTCAACACTGATCTTTTAACTGAAACCCTTGCTGCTAAATCTACAAGCAGGACAAAATATCAAGCAAATCTCACAAACACATGGGCTGACTAGCTGCTACTCAGACTTCTATCAGTGCAAACCAAGACCTGGCAAATGGGAAGAGACCTCATTGGGCTGCAGGAGAAAGGAGAAGGCCACATGCCACCCAGACCACTGACAGTGAAAAGTACTCATTTGATATTTCCCTTTGGCTTTTCTCCTTGCAAGTGATGCCTACCTGGGAGGTCACATGCCCCCTGAACAACTCCTGTCACAAGACATAGAACTTTCTCAAAGCTGTGCTTAGCAACCCTCCTATCATGAGGACATGCAAGAGTGTGACCTGCCATTCATATGTTACCCTTTCTAGACTGCAGCGTCAAGCAGAGTCGCAAGGCACACTTGCCAATAATTCAGTGTCTCCCAATAGTTGAAGTTTCCAGAATACTTGTGCATAGACAAAGTAATGAACAACTATATTCCATGAAGTGGGTGGCTGGTTGGGAGTTGTGGATTTAAAAGATGGTGGATGAATGCAAAGATGAATCCCATAGGCAAATGATAAAAGACAGTGTTAGTCTGAATAAACTGCTTGTCCCTACCTGATATTGCTGTCTCTTTAGGTTGCTGGTCTTCTCCTGTTCATCTTCAACAGTCAGGTTCATCTCAGTCAAGTACTGTTGGAGGAGGTACCAATCAGCCTTCACTTCCTTGTAATCCTGCTTCACTTGGACCAATGACTTCCTTACAACAGAGGACTGCAACAGGAACCGATTTTGCAGGTTTCTGGAAACACACTCTGCATATTAAGATCCTGCAGACTCCTCCTGCCATTCCTACTTATAGGTGCCGTTACCCCACCAGGATCCAGGTTCCCCTGAAGACCTAGAGCAATACATTTCAGTATATCCTTGACAGCTGCACAAACAGCAAACAGCCAATGCACATAAGAACTAATCATGTCTGCAGACCAAACTCCAATAAGCCTCCATGTCTCTCCAAAAGAAAGAAGTATCTCCATCTATCTGCCTCTCACAAAGAAAGAGGTATCTCCATGACAGCCCAGTGTATTGCAGCAACTTCAATTAGTAGGGTGCAAATACCATCAGTGGAGGTCAGGAGAACTAAGGGGAGGGCATTCTACCCATGTGTTCCATCACACTCACATCTGTAAAACCCTGCCTCAGCCCCAGAGGTCCAGAACTGAAAAAGAACACTCTCATTTTCTTATCTTAGAGGCTCCTCATGATGCCTGGATAACCATGGGAGGGCTACCTTTCTCTTACAGATTGAAGAAACCTGAGTCCAAAGGGCCCAAGGTACACTGATGGTTAAGAAACCGAAGGGAGAGACAGCACCTGCAGACTCTCCATTCCAGAATCAAAGGAATGCAGAAATGGCCATTGCACAAGTAGTAGCCTCCATGACCTGTACTTACCTATAGAAGTTAATCTCCTTCTTATGCTCCTGGAGGTTCTCACAGGAGTCAATATTCTCCATCTCTAATTTGTTCAGGAATGACATGACCATCTTCTCCTTGAACTTCAATTTTTCATAGAGTGGATTTGGCCTGTAATAGGGTCTGGCCCCAGGAAGACAGAACTCCATGAACATGGCTTTTAGTAACACATGAACTCAGGCTGGGTCCTGTCCTACCCCAATCCTGGAAGGCCAATTCCTTCCTTCTACATACTCGCATCTTCTCCACCTTTGGAAATTTGTTATCCTGGACAGCAGAAGTTTGGCATCCAGATGGAGGGTACCCTGGCTCCCTGTGTTCACTCAGCTGGCCTGAACTACAGGTCTATCTGCTTACCCTCTAAAGAGACTAGACCGCAGGTCCTTGACCACCAAAAACCTGTGATTATATATTTCCTACTATCAAAACAGGGACTCTAAATCCTGGATAACTAATAGTGTAGAGACAT
>NW_021608164.1:0-2573 GCF_004785775.1 Grammomys surdaster | reverse complement strand
GCATATATACCCAGAAGTGGTATAGCTGGTTCCTCCGGTAATGCTATGTCCAATTTTCTGAGGAACCACCAAAATGATTTCCAGAGTGCTTTACCACCTTGCAATCCCACCAACAATGAAGGAGTGTTCCTCTTTCTGCACATCCTCATCAGCATCTGTGATCATCTGAATTTTTTATTTTGGCGATTCTGACTGGTGTGAGGTAGAATCTAAGGGTTGTTTTGATTTGCATTTCCCTGATGACTAAGGATATTGAACAAATCTTTAGGTGCTTCTCGGCCATTCGCATTTCCTCAGTTGAGAATTCTTTGTTTAGCTCTGGACCCCATGTTTTAATAGGGTTATTAGGTTGTCTGGAGTATAATTTCTTGAGTTCTTTGTATATATTTTGGATATTAGCCCACTATCAGATGTAGGATTGGTAAAGATCTTTTTCCAATCTGTTGGTTGTCATTTTGTCCTATTGACAGTGTCCTTTGCCTTACAGAAGCTATGCAATTTTATCAGGTCCCATTTGTCAACACTTGATCTTTGAGCATAAGCCACTGGTGTTGTGTTCTGGACCTTTTCCCCTGTGCCTAGGTGTTGGAGGGTCTTCCCCACCTTCTCTTCTATTAGTTTCTGTCTTTCTAGTATTATATGCAGGTCCTTTATCCACTTGGACTTAACCTTTGTAAAAGGAGATACGAATGGATCGATTTGTCTTCTTCTACAAGCTGTCCTCTAGTTGAACCAGCACCATTTATTGAAAATGCTGTTCTTTTTTTTCCACTGGACAGTTTTAACTCCTTTGTCAAAGGTCAAGTGACCATAGGTGTATGTGTTCATTTCTGGGTCTCCAATTCTATTCCATTGATCTTCCTGCCTGTCTCTGTACCAATATCATGCAATTTTTTTTATCACTGTTGCTCTGTAGTACAGCTTGAGGTCAGGGATGGTGATTCCTCCAGAAGTTCTTTTATTTTTGAGAATAGTTCTCGCTATTCTGTTTTTTTTGTTATTCCAGATGAACTTGAGAATTACTCTTTCTACCTCTATGAAGAAGTGATTTGTAGTTTTGATGGGGATTGCATTGAATCTGTTGATTGGTTTTGCCAAGATGGCCATTTTTACTATATTAATCCTGCCAATCCACGAGCATTTCCATTTTCTGAGATCTTCAATTCCTTTCTTCAGAGACTTGAAGTTCTTGTCATATAGATCCTTCACTTGCTTAGTTAGATTCACACCAAGATATCTTATATTATTTGTGACTATTGTCAAGGGTGTCATTTCTCTAATTGCTTTCTCACCCTGTTTATCCTTCATGTAGAGAAAGGCCACTGGTTTGTTTGAGTTGATTTTATATCCAGCCACTTTGCTGAAGTTGTTTATCAGGATTAGGAGTTCTCTGGTGGAAGTTTTAAGGGTCACTTAAGTATACTATCATATCATCTGCAAATAGTGAAATTTTGACTTCTTCCTTTCCTATTTGTATCCCTTTGGCTTCCTTTTCTTGTCTAATTGCTCTGGCTAGGACTACCAATACTGTATTGAATAGGTAGGGAGAGAGTGGGCAGCCTTGCCTAGGACCTGATTTCAGTGTCCCACTTCAAGATTCTCTCCAGTTAGTTTGCTGTTGGCTGCTGGCTTACTGTGTATTGCTTTTTGCTATGTTTCGGTATGGTCCTTGAATTGCTGATCTTTCCAAGGCTTTTCCCATGAAGGGATGTTGAATTTTGTCAAATGCTTTCTCAGCATCTAGTTAGGTGATCATGTATATTTTTTCTTTGAGTTTGTTTATATAGTCGATGACATTGATGGATTTCCAAATATTGAACCATCCCTGCATTTCTGGGATAAAGCCTACTTGGTCATGATGGA
This sequence comes from Grammomys surdaster, assembly GCF_004785775.1. Lineage (NCBI taxonomy): Eukaryota > Metazoa > Chordata > Mammalia > Rodentia > Muridae > Grammomys > Grammomys surdaster. The sequence continues at coordinate 710 of NW_021608164.1, read as the reverse complement.
TGATTGTTTTGATGTGTTCTTGGATTCAGTTTGCCATAATTTTATTGAGTATTTTTGCATCAATATTCATTAGGGAGATTGGTCTGAAGTTCTCTTTCTTTGTTGAGTCTCTGAGGTTTAGGTATGAGTGTCATTGTGACTTCATAGAACGAATTGGGTAGTGTTCCAATTGTTTCTATTTTGTGAAATAGTTTGAAGAGAATTGATAATATATATTTCTTGAAGGTGTGATAGAATTCTGCACTAAAACCATCCGGTCCTGGGCTTTAGTTGGTGGGGAGAGTTTTAATGACTGCTGCTATTTCATTAGGGGTTATGGGACTGTTTAGATGGTTTTTCTGCTCCTGATTTAACTTTGGTACCTTGTATCTGTCTAGAAAATTGTTGATTTCATTCAGATTTTCCAGTTTTATTGAGTATAGGCTTTTGTAGTAGGATCTGATGATTTTTTGAATTTCCTTAGTTTCTGTTGTTATGTTTCCCTTTTCAGTTCTAATTTTATTAATTTGGGTACTGTCTCTGTGCCCTCTGGTTAGTCTGGCTAAGGGTTTATCTATCTGGTTGATTTTCTCAAAGAACCAGCTCCTGGTTTTATTGACTCTTTGTATAGTTCTTTTTGTTTTTTCTTGGTTGATTTCAGCCCTGAGTTTGATTATTTCCTGCCATCTACTCCTCTTGGGTGTATTTGCCTCTTTTTGTTCTAGAGATTT
>NW_021608163.1:0-1718 GCF_004785775.1 Grammomys surdaster | reverse complement strand
CTTTCCCTCTCTCTCCCTCTCTCTCCCTCTCTCTCCCTCTCTCTCCCTCTTTCTCTCTCTTACTCTCTCCCTCTCTCCCTGTCTCTCCCTCTACCTCTCTTCCCCTCTCTCCCTTTCCCTCTCTCCCTCTCTTCCTCTCTCCCTCTCTCCCTCCCCCTCCCCTTCCCCTTTCCCCTCCCACCTCTCTCATGTGTGTGTGTGTGTGTGTGTGTGTATGTCTCTGTGTGCGTTAGTGCACATGTGTACCCATATGCATACGGAGTCTATAAGATGGCATCTGGACATCTTTATTTGTCTTTCTCCCCGTATTCCTTACTCCTTTAAGGCAGGATTTCTCCCTGGATTTGGTGCTTCCCTTTTCTCAGCTAGACTGGAAGCCAGCAAGCCCCAGCATTCCCCCTGTCTCCATACCTTTCAGAACTGTGTTTATAGTTTGTACAGAAGGCCTGGATTGTACCTCGGGTGCTGCAATCCAAATTTCCAGCCTCTTGACTGTGCAGTCAGCACCCATAACTGCAGAGCCATCTTTCCAGGTCAAGTTAGGGTGTCTTGAATATTCACCATCACTAGCTGACTCTCCATTTTCTATAATTATGGAAGAATCCCCAAGAGTCCTTGGCACCTCAAAATATGGTGCTTAGATATATAAAAATTAAGAAGTTTTTGGAATAATATCTGGGAAGTTTTCAGGCATTTTGAGGCTGAGGCTAGGCCTCATTGTTGACTATGTTGTCTTAAAGAAATTATATTTCCAGTCTCAGCATTATCATTTTTAAAGAGACAAGTAAACACTTCAGCTTGCCAGAGTTCCAACAATGTATTTTCCAGACAGTATTTTCAGAATTTCATATATATTAAATTACCAATGATCTAAAGTCTATGGAATGAATATTATATTCTTATCTCGCTCTATGTACTATACTGTTATAGAGACTGGTCTAGAGGCAAGTAGCAAGGATGTAGGACACATTAGATCCATGTATACTATGTTCTGGCCCAAGAGCTTGTTGGGCTAAGCTGAAAGCTAGGATGTCATTCTGACAATTTTAGTGTGGCTACATGATGTTCATGGGTTGTTATTTGTGAAAGGCTGTGACTTATAAGCTGAATGTATCATCTACCTGTACCACTTGCTTGCTGTGTTTGCTCTGAGGATCCTAGAAGGGGAGCTCACATCAGAGGGGAAAGGCTCCAATTGTTTTGCTCCCTGCACTGGGGAACCGGAACTCTTTTAGAGACTGAGTCACAAGTATAGCTGGCCAGTAGGCATGTTCTAGTCAAGGAACTACATTGACTGTGTTTAGTACTGGTGGATCAAAGGCTGGGGCAAAGTGTTTTCTTACTTTGAAATTTTCCTAAGGGCATTATTTATTTGAGACATGCTGTAGGTTAAATGGTCTCCCCTACCACCACATTTCTTATATTGAAGTTGTGAATCCAAGTACCTTATAATGCGATTTTACTTTGATATAGGCTTGCTATAGATATAATTAAGTAAAATGAGGTTGTGCTAACAGCTAGTCGGGAAAGTTTGATCAGAGAGACATTCACACAGGAAGGCCATCAAAAGAAAATGAAGACATCAAAAAAAAATGGTGGTATATGACAAGAAATAGCAAACATTTCCTACAAATGTCTGGAAGTGAGCTGAGAGGCAGCTGGGAGGTTTAGATCTTCACAGTCCTTAGGAGAAAATATGAGGTCTTCCAGTTCTAGCC
>NW_021608162.1:0-1662 GCF_004785775.1 Grammomys surdaster | reverse complement strand
GGCTAGAACTGGAAGACCTCATATTTTCTCCTAAGGACTGTGAAGATGTAAACCTCCCAGCTGCCTCTCAGCTCACTTCCAGACATTTGTAGGAAATGTTTGCTATTTCTTGTCATATACCACCATTTTTTTTGATGTCTTCATTTTCTTCTGATGGCCTTCCTGTGTGCATGCCTCTCTGATCAAACTTTCCCGACTAGCTGTTAGCACAACCTCATTTTACTTAATTATATCTATAGCAAGCCTATATCAAAGTAAAATCGCATTATAAGGTACTTGGATTCACAACTTCAATATAAGAAATGTGGTGGTAGGGGAGACCATTTAACCTACAGCATGTCTCAAATAAATAATGCCCTTAGGAAAATTTCAAAGTAAGAAAACACTTTGCCCCAGCCTTTGATCCACCAGTACTAAACACAGACAGTCAATGTAGTTCCTTGACTAGAACATGCCTACTGGCCAGCTATACTTGTGACTCAGTCTCTAAAAGAGTTCCGGTTCCCCAGTGCAGGGAGCACAATTGGAGCCTTTCCCCTCTGATGTGAGCTCCCCTTCTAGGATCCTCAGAGCAAACACAGCAAGCAAGTGGTACAGGTGGATGATACATTCAGCTTATAAGTCACAGCCTTTCACAAATAACAACCCATGAACATCATGTAGCCACACTAAAATTGTCAGAATGACATCCTAGCTTTCAGCTTAGCCCAACAAGCTCTTGGGCCAGAACATAGTATACATGGATCTAATGTGTCCTACATCCTTGCTACTTGCCTCTAGACCAGTCTCTATAACACTATAGTACATAGAGCGAGATAAGAATATAATATTCATTCCATAGCCTTTAGATCATTGGTAATTTAATATATATGTGAAATTCTGAAAATACTGTCTGGAAAATACATTGTTGGAACTCTGGCAAGCTGAAGTGTTTACTTGTCTCTTTAAAAATGATAATGCTGAGACTGGAAATATAATTTCTTTAAGACAACATAGTCAACAGTGAGGCCTAGCCTCAGCCTCAAAATGCCTGAAAACTTCCCAGATATTATTCCAAAAACTTCTTAATTTTTATATATCTAAGCACCATATTTTGAGGTGCCAAGGACACTTGGGGATTCTTCCATTATTATAGAAAATGGAGAGTCAGCTAGTGATGCTGAATATTCAAGACACCCTGACTTGACCTGGAAAGATGGCTCTGCAGTTATGGGTGCTGACTGCACAGTCAAGAGGCTGAAAATTTGGATTGTAGCACCCGAGGAACAATCCAGGCCTTCCGTACAAACTATAAACACAATTCTGAAAGGTATGGAGACAGGGGGAATGCTGGGGCTTGCTGGCTTCCAGTCTAGCTGAGAAAAGGGAAGCACCAAATCCAGGGAGAAATCCTGCCTTAAAGGAATAAGGAATACGGGGAGAAAGACAAATAAAGATGTCCAGATGCCATCTTATAGACTCCGTATGCATATGGGTACACATGTGCACTAACACACACAGAGACATACACACACACACACACACACATGAGAGAGGTGGGAGGGGAAAGGGGAATGGGAAGGGGAGGGAGAGAGGGAGAGAGGAAGAGAGGGAGAGAGGGAAAGGGAGAGAAGGGGAGAGAGGGAGAGGGAGAGAGAGGGAGAGAGGGAGAGAGGGAGAGAG
>NW_021608161.1:0-4766 GCF_004785775.1 Grammomys surdaster | reverse complement strand
CCCCTATAAAAGTTCTAAACTTTCTGGGGTCTTCATTGAAATTCTCTTCCCTGCGTGGGATGAGTTTTGATCCAAGTGCCCTCGTTAGTAAATTGCCTTTTGCTATTTTGCATCAAGTCTGTCTCTCATGTCTCCTTGGGTGCGTGGTGATTGGGACTTGAGTTGGGGTCCTCTTTCTGGGTCCTTAGACTTCGAAGATCTAATCCTGCCTCTGCTGTACTATGCCTTCAAGTCAGTCATACATCTCCTTTCAGCCTGGGCCCTACTGTTCAGTGTGAAGGAAAAGAAATCAGTGAGTGAGTGTCCCCACCCTCCATTTTTTTTTTTGTGGAAATTACAAATAAAGAGGGACCTGTGTAACAATTGAGTTTCATTGAAAAACTCTGAAGCTGGTGTAGTCAGAGTACAGAAAGGCTGTGGAGGAAAGAAAGTGGGAGCTTTCCTGTTTTGACAGTAGTTGGCTTTAGTAATGAGTACACAGGTAATCAATTTTAGATGGTCAGTAAAAGTCCAAGCTGGCCATTTTGGGAAGTTCACAGACCAGGGCAATCAAGAATCTGGATGTGGAACTGAATTTATTTTTAGAAACCAAATTTCTGTAGTTACACTAGCTCAACCAGCACAGAAGGTCTGTACAAACTGGTGTCACTGTGCATAACAGGATTGTTATATTTTTGTCTGTAAGTGCACAACTTGAGGGAAAAGGTATGAATAATATTTGGTGTGCACTAATACATATGTCTAGTCCTTGAACAATATTGAACCATAAAGCCTGTTCAAATTTTTAAGTAATTTTTGAGATTATTACTAATCATTTGAACCTACTCATTTCTTCTTACTGCTAAGTCCCAAACCCTGGGACACATGGCTGAGGTGCCTGTCTACCAAAGAAAAGTAGATGTGGCTGTCAGTCCTGCATGACATTCCTCAATTCCTACCTGTTACCAGGTGTGCCCGGTAAAATTGCCCTCTAGGCCAGGGGTTGGTCTGTCTCTCAACTGCCTTTCCTTATTTAATCCAACCATTTTGTTAACTGGTCTTTTTTATCTATCATTTACCTTCCTTACTGATAGGTTATTTCTCTTCACTAGTGATAGGTTATTCCTTTGCCTTTGAAATAATCCAGTTGAATCCAGATTAGATTACATTAAATGCAGGTTTATTGGGGAAGTCACTTTGGGAGCGGTGGCTTGAGGGGAAGAGAAAGACTGAAAGGGTGTATGCACAGACAGAGAAGGGAAGGAAAAAAGCAAGAGGAGATCCAAATGTCTGGATTGTATAGGAAAGAGCCTCCATGAGAAGTCATCACAGCCCCTAGGCTGGAAAGTCCAGGGAACTTTGGGACAGGTTATGCCAGATATGGACTGAGGGGAGCTGGGAATACCTGGAGGCCAGGTCTGCTATAATATGTAAAATATACACCTCAGTCCCTTGTCTAGAACACTGACCTCATGATCTGATTCTACTCTCTATCCTCTACCCTCTTCTCTCTCCTTACTTGGTTTGGATCATGGCCAATGTGAAATTTCCCAGATGCCCCTATGTCTTGCTATGCTTTCCCTTTTATCTACAATAAAATGTCTACTGCACCATAACAAGGAGAAGCCATGCCTTTTCATTTCTTTTGTTGGTTTGTTTGTTTGTTTGTTCTTCGAGACAGGGTTTCTCTGTGTAACCCTGGCTCTCCTGGACCTCACTCTGTCGACAAGGCTGGCCTCAAACTCAGAAATCCACCTGGCTCTGCCTCCCAAGTGCTGGGATTAAAGGCGTGCACCACGACTGCCCACCCATGCCTTTTCATTTCCCTTTTCACTCACCTCTCATTGACCAATTCTTGCTTTCAAATTGATGGCCACATTTTGCTTTAATTGTGGTTACTGTTTGATTTGACAGAAGTTTGGCTACAGGACTTCCCAGCTACCAGGTAGAGATGGCTCCACTGTAATATTGAGTATGTAATGTAATGTGCATACAAAGGACTCTGTGCCTTGGAAGAGTAACAGGAAGTACTCTGGAAGACTGGAAAGTTCTACTAAAATACAAATTTCCCAGAGTAGGGCTCTGTCTGTCCCTAGGGTGGAAGGGCAGAACTTGGAAGGCCTCAGCTGTCTGAGTTATTTGATCTCTGATCCCCTAGTATGGGAGCTACTTCTGTCCTAGGGCCCAGCTTGGTTTTCTAAGCTAACGAGGGGCTCTGGGCAGGCCTGGCAATCAGGAGCACCAATGGGAAGTAGCTTGCAGGTTCTTTCCAGGACTGTCCTGATAGAGCTGTAGAGAGCAGTAAGGGAGACCACAAGCCATGTCATGGTGAGTATGGGGGGCACTGTCCCCAGGCCAGGAGGTCTGCTGAGACTTAATCTGCTTGGATTGAAATAGCCTGTGGGTGAGACTGTGGTTCAGTTGGTGTGTGTGTTGACTTGGGCAGAGGCCCTTGGCCTTTTACCCTACCTGAGTGTGGATTCCCTGGATGAGTGGGTGAAAGGCTGAATGGGATGAGATGGGACAGCAAGACTCTCTTCAAGCCCTGGCAGTGAAAATCTTGTAATATCACTTTCCACTGTGCACACACAAGCACTGCTTTGCTGTGCAGTAGGAAGACATACTGGAAAACTGAAGGTCTGGTTTCTAGAAGGTTTGAATTCTTTTCTCATTCAGTTTTGTGTGACAACTTTCATAAATAGTTGTGGAAGTAGTATAAAGGAAATGATGGGGATCATCCATTGGTAATACTTTCACCTTTCCACTAACACCATGTACCTTGGCATGATTCAGGGTAGAAAAGGAGTTTCAGAGATGCAGAGATTTCCTAGGTGTGCATGGTGGTGGAAAAGTGTTATACTCGAGGTAAAATTGCACATATTTAGAGTATGTATCTGATGCATTTGGAAATATTACCTACATCCATATAACATCATTACCTACCACAAAAAAAAAAAAGCCAGGAAACCATGTTCTCTATGGATTCTTTTTTGAACAATTTATTTATTGATTTTATTGTTTGTTTATTTATTTATTTATTTATTTATTTTTATGTATGTGAGTACACTGTGGCTGTCTTCAGAAACACTACATGAGAGCATCAAATCTCATTACAGATGGTTGTGAGCCACCATGTGGTTGCTGGGAACTGAACTCAGGACCTTTGGAAGAGCAATCAGTGCTCTTAACCACTGAGCCATCTCTCCAGCCCTTTCTTTATACATTCTTATAGTACCATGTTTATGTGTGTCTACAGTATACAGAGTTCTCATAAAATGACAGACTTGCTATGAATCCCGGAAATGTCTTCAGCATATTTTCCAGGCACTTGAAAGTAACTTAAAGAAGTATCAGAATTCTCATGCTTGTTCCATTTAGATTCACGGTGGCCTAAATTATTAAATAACCTAACTTCTCATTAGTAGATGACAACCTGCATGCCTCAGGAGGACCCTGAGCTATATGAACAAAGACAAAGCAATTGTTAGAGGATTGTAAACTTATAAAGGATTATACTCTCACAATCAGTGCTGTATCCCTTACAAAACAGCATGTAATTACAGCTTAGGCACTGTCAATCTGCCCAATTCTTTCTCCCATCTGATTTTAATATGTAATGCACTCTCATTTGTCAGGTGAACATTAGAGTTACAGCCACTTTGTCTACACAGCCGGTAGCAATAGAAAATGAAGGGCAGAAAGAACACAAAATATAGCTGACAAAATCACGTTTAAAGGGTTGTTATAACATTTTTTAGTTAATTTATGATTTTTTTGTAGCAAGAATAGTTTCAGAGATGAAAAGCAAATGTGCTCTTATAGATAGGATACACTAAAAACAAAGACTTGCTTTATTTTGATTGTATGAGAGCTTTCTGCCAATGAAACATATTGCATGAAAAAGAGAAAATGAGATTAAGAGACAGACTGACTTGTTTTGTTTGAATTTAAAGAATGATAATAAATTATCGTTGAATCAAAATGTAATAGTCTTTGTAATAGTCATTTATTGTCTTTTTTATGTTGATTTCTTTGGTTTCTTTTTTTTTTTTTGATCAAAAGCCAAACCGAGATGGTGACACTTTGATTCTTGTTTTGAAGAATGTGTTTAAACATTTAGCATTTTTATATATCAGTTTGTATATGTTTAACATAATATAAAATTAATGTAGACATACTGTATGATATTACATATGTCATTTAATTTATTTTTATACTTGTTTAAACATTAGTTTTCCTTAAAGAGAAGCAAAGCTATTCTTTTGGAATTAAACAAGCAGGAAACTCTGTAACTCCACAATCCAAAATCATGAGAACTCATACAAGAAAATGACCTGGGCTTGTTTCCTGCATGATACAGATTTCACATTGCTGAGAGCAAACCTGAATTATCAGATGTAGACAGGGCCCAAGAATGAGATTGTTATAAACTCCTGGGTGATGCTCACTTTCTAAACAGACAGAATGAGAACTGGATCTGTCAAAGTCATTCCTTCCTGGTCTTCTCTATTTTGTGTCTCTGTATTCATTATTGTTTCCCTCCTTTGCATTTACAATTAGAAAAATTGAATTAATGTTTTTAAATTGGACTAAATTCTTCTCTCACACAATGTATTCTGACTACTGTTTTTGCTCCAGGTAATCCTCATAAGTCTAGCCTACTTTCCCTCTTCCTCAGATCCACTCTCCCTGCTCCATTTCCTCTTCAGAAAAGAACATACCTCCAAGAGGAGACAGCCAAATAAGACCAAAGACACAAAAGGCAATAGACCTCATTCTGAGTCTGG
>NW_021608160.1:0-2995 GCF_004785775.1 Grammomys surdaster | reverse complement strand
TTTGAAAACACAACAGCATGAGAATGAAATGGAAGCCATCCAGAACCTCACAACTCAGAGACCAGAACTGGGCTCAACTCAAAGGAACCGCAGCTATCCTGCTCCACACAGCCTTCAGGCTCTTCTCAACTCCTGGAGCTTCCAGAGATGAGATGCCTGTTGCTCTCCTCAATTCAGCACCTACAAAAAGAGAACCCCCAGGAAGGCATATAGCTCCCAAACACAATTGGGTTTAGATGATAGTGTCGCAGATACTCCCTTCTGTTAAAGTTTTCAACTTCAAATGAAGGAGAGAGAAAAGAAAACATTTTGACTGTATGTTTTTAACAAATTCTACTTAAATCTGTAGTGAAATTTGTCATATTTAAGCTCTGCTTAAAATTATAATAGATATCTATTTACAGGCACAAAACTACCCTCACAATTTGTTTTTTAATGTGGTCAGGTCTCCTCCTCTGTCTGATAGCACTTTTACAATGACCTTGAGTTTGTCAGGTTTGTTATGGGACATCCTGAAGTCAAGATCATTTTGAATGACATACTGACGTCAAGATCAGTCATCTCCACAAGCTGAGAAATATCTCTCTCCAGAAAATTACGTGAAAACAGGATGTGGAGGTCAAGGGTCAAGAACTTGGAGTATTTCTCATTGTATTCACACTACTGGGCTTTCTGAATTCTTGCATTTTATTCCTGTGTAGATAGTAAAGTCTGCTCAACTTTGTATCTTTTCAACAAAATTCCTTCCATCGGTGAAAACTACATTTTTAATATTCATTAACAAAGGCTCTGCCATAGTTTTCAATAACAATATTGTTTAACTTTCTGAAGACTCACTCAAAGGAAAGAATTTTAGAAATCAACAAACAGCTATCAGGACATAGATTAATGTTAGTTTATGTACACATCTCATGGTGTAGTATGCTCACACTCGAAATCTGCTTTTTTACCCTACTTTGTATTTGTTTCTCACTTTAAATGCTTTAAAATTTAACAACAGCCTTTGCAAAAAAAAAAAAATTGACAAAGTATAATGTACAATGTTTATGTGAAATTGTAACACATTTATTATTCAATGACAGAAAATAAAGATAGATTTTCCAAAGAACATAAGTATTTTCCCTAACTTTTCACAAAAACAAGGCCATTCTAGAAAAACCACCAAGCTATTAGTATCACTCATGCAGTTGTATATGTATATAAAATGCTATTCACATGGAGTCTATATTTAAATTTCTCCAATTGTCCAAAATCTGAGCACCTTAGGATTGATCGAAGTCTCAAATGCAGATTTGTGACAGTGCCAGTGCTGCCATGGTACCGAGCTCAGGCATAGGCCTGGGGGATTGAAGGAAGACACAGACTCAGGTCATTTGTTATGAGAGAATGCCAAAGCTTTTACTGAGCAGGCTCAATATATACACCAAACTGGGGAGGGAAAAACACTAACAGAAACTCAACTGGGGGGCAATGGTTTGTATAGTGGAAAGTCCCTGCCTGGGGCATCACACCTTCAACAGGATGTTTTGTTCTTAGAAAAACTGCAGAATGTTACTTGGCAGACAGCAGCACACGGAAAGTCTCAACCAGGGCATGCCAGCCCTTTGGGGTCCTACAGGTCCCCTGTTTTTATTTTATAGGCAAATAGCATCTGTCTTAGGTCACCTTCCATCAATACCATTACCCGTCACTGGGAATCCCTGCCAGCCTCAGGGCCCCTGTCTTAGGTAAGTAAGGACTGCAAAGGACTTGCCATTCATTGACTAACTATTCTTGGTAAAGGCTGAGACAAACCTGAGCAGTAGGGTTCTCTCATCCCAGTGACATGAGAACCTTAGTAATTGCCTGGGACTGGATCTGCTGTTTGTAAAATTGGCAAAGAAATATCAATCCCACTGAATCTTTTCCAGTAGTACTGTTGGTGGAAACTATGACTGGCCAGGCTGAGCTACTTATCCCCACTGACATCAGAACTGGGGGATTCTTCACAAACCTCCAATAGATCTCTGCCTGGGCGAGGCTCCATAGCTACAGAGCACATGCAACACTCAGGAATGCAAACAGGACTTTTGGCATCTTTAAGAAAAACACAAACAGAATTCTCACCCTGACTCACACAGGGTCAGGGCATTTCCATACACCTGATGACAATTCTTTCCATTTCACTAAGCCCAGTACCTATTGGGCTCCTTTCCAATGTCTGTCTGTGGCAGACAATGCATGCTTATCCACTAATAAAAATTTTAAAATCTTGCATGAGGTGTGAAGTAAACTCCTCTTTTTTTGGTTTTTTTTTTTCAAGATAATTTTTCAAAGTTAAACGTGCTCTTTCCACTATACCCTGGCCCTTAATGGCTGAGCCATCTCTCTAGCCCTGAGTTACTAGTTAAACCAACTTTCTATTATCAAAGTTGAAAATTTTTAATCATACCCAATAAACACTTTTTAATATAAAACATAGAACAAGAATCATTCAAACAACAAAACAAAAATAGACAATTAGCACATGTGGACTCATTGGCACACCAAGAACTGACAATAGACAGGGAAAGCAGAACTAAGGATTTCTCCAGTAAGAGCCAGAGAGAAAGTAAGACCCCTCCTGATTTTCTCCTGAAGCCAGGAGGGCTCTGAAACAGCCTTTTCCTTCTCTTTTGCTAACATGGCTGGAGAGAGGACAACTGCTTTGCTGTCTCTGTCTCTCTCTCTCTCTCTCTCTCTGTCTCTCTCTCTCTCTCTCTCTCTCTCTCTCTCTCTCTCTCTCATTTTCAAGGTCTAAATTTTCATCTCCTTCCTAGGAGGTGTCATGCAAAGCCTCAACACTCCCGAGTTACTCTCTTTTAGTACCTGAGAATTCGCTTTGGATAGATTTTCTATTTTAACCCTTGCTTCTTCTCGCTCTCTCATTTTTAGCTTCTCTTTGAGTTTCTCTGCTTTGAACTGCTGAATGCAGTCATCGAAGAGTTTCTGGTTCATCTCCATGAAGAGTTTCAGA
>NW_021608159.1:0-2591 GCF_004785775.1 Grammomys surdaster | reverse complement strand
GACAGGAGAACTGGAAGCCTCAGGAAAAGATCTCTTTATCCGGTAAAAGAAGTGCTGGGGCGTGATAGCTCTGGGTCGGAGGAGATGGCTCCCTCAGAGGACTCAGATGTAGAGACAGATGGGGAGGATAGATGCCAGCCGAATAGCCGGCCGCCGCCGCGAGATCGAGTGCTGGAGTTAGTAATGGTTAATTAGAGACTGTGTTTGCAAGAAAAGTGTTTGAGAGAGAAAAGGAATTAGAAAGCAGGGTATTGAAGTGTTAAATTAGCTGCCCGCTACACCTCCTATGAACGAGATAAAAAGTTACATTTTAAATATGAGAGAGAGAGAAAGAGTTTTAAAAAATACAGGTGCCCTCTCTCTGAGCTGTGTCAACAAAAAAGAATGAAAAGGCTATTTCAGAGTTCATCTAGAAACAGAGAATTCGGGAGACGTCTTGAATTTCTCTGTAGCTCCTAAAAGTTCTTTGTTTGTCCTTGGCGCGCCAATGTCCACGTGTTGTGTTTGCCTTTTGTTTCGTTGTCTAAATGTTCTGTGTTTGTTACATGTTCAAAAAGAAAGATCGTTAAAACTGCTTGATCCAACCTTTGAGAGCTAAAAAAGGTCTTTTCAGGAATTGAGGTTGACATAAGCTGCTTTTAAAAGAGACCAGCAGCATTTTGGGTTTTATAAGGAAGCTAAGAGTCGTTTTGTCCTAGAAAAACCTCTGTGACAAGGTGCTTTTCTCTTGAAATTACAGCTAGAAAGACAAGAAATTTTGTTTGATCTAAAAATAAGATATATAGCCATTTCATTGTTGTTTCAGATTGGTTTTAAAAGTATAAAAATGTTCTACATGTCTTGGTTATAGACTATTGGCTTAAATTATTGGGTGTAATTAAAAATTTACAACTTTGATAACGAAAGGTGGCGTAGAACTAGCTCAGTGTTAGAGTCATTCAGAAACCAGGTGTATAAAGAGTAAGATTTTAAAACAGTATCTCTTCATTGAGATTAAAAGCTGCTTCATGCACTCACGTGTAAAAATTGGCGACAAAACTTTGTAGCATAGGGGTGGTCTGCTTGGTGTTGATTTTAGAGAAGATAGATTGTTTAAATTGGTTTTGCTTTTGCTTCTCAAAATTAATGGTTACATTCTAATGCTACAAAAGATATTTAAAAGTTTAGTTAAACTGCCAGTATTCCATTGGCTGCAGTTGGCAGTTGTAATCTTGAGTTTAAAAATTTTTTGATTCGCCCATGTTATGGAAAGGGGGGGACAACAGGTAGAGTTAAATAAAAATATTTATAACAAGTTGTGATACAATGCTGGCCTGCTAGAGATTAAGAACGTTTACATTTAAATTAAGACACGCAGGCTGAGATCTTAACGTGCTTGTAAGACAAGGTCAGTGTGATGTTAATCAGGTTAAACTGCCCACACAGCCCTCAGAACATACAAGCAAAGACAGACTTAGATACTTGTCTTTGCAATGAAATTGCACCCTCATACAACCAGGGTCTGGCCATAACTACACAGAGCCATAGAGATGGAGAGTGTTTTAAATGTAAAAATTTAGATAGTTTTTAAAGTGACTGTCCCAAGAACAGAGACTTAAACAACAGTCAAGTGACCAAGGTTACTTGACAAACCTGTCCTTGGTGCAAGAAGGATAATCCTTGGGCCAGGCCTCAGGATATAGGCCAAGATTAAAACATTTACATTTAAATTAAGACTATAACAGAGTAGTTGAGACAGGAGCTTAGATTTCAGACATTCCTATTGTCCTGTCCCGCCTCAAAAAGGGTGTTCTCTAGAATTTGTTTATTGCCTTGCTTGTTCCTTAGGGAGGTGTCTGCCTCAGACTCAAAAGAAATTCAAAACAGCTTTTGGGCCAGGCCAAAATTGTTGGGTGTGATAGAGACAAAATGGCCTTGGTTCCTCTGATGTGTATTAGATCTTATCAGTAACTAAAAACCTAATCTTAAATTAATAATTAAAAGAAAAAGGGTTTTGGAAGATTGATAGATACTGGGGCTAATTAACAATTATTGGAGGACAAGATTGCCTTCAGCTTGGCTTTATTTGATACTTCACTCAGCTAAAAAGAGTTGGTTATTCAATTAATCAAAAAACACTAGGGCTGGACAGTGGTGGTACACGCCTTTAATCCTAGCTCTTGGGAGACAGAGGCAAACAGATTTCTGAGTTCAAGGCCAGCCTGGTCTACAGAGTGAGTTCCAAGACAGCCAGGACTACACAGAGAAAGTTCAAATTTAAGATTTATAAGACTAATGGGACACTACAGCCTGACTTGCCTACTCCAGCTGCCATTCAAGTAAATACATATAAAAAATTATTATAGATTTAAAAGAGTGTTCTATATAGTTCCTTTACCTCCTGGTAAAGGTGAGAGGTTTACATTAAGTAAAATTGCTTGTGAGTTTTGAGAGCCCATGAAGCCATTCATAAAAAAAGCTTGCCTCAAAGAATAATTAATGGCCTTAAAAAAAATTGTTGTTGCTTTAATACAAAAGGTTAAAGCGTTTAAATCTCTCAGTATATATTATTCGTTGTATATTTTATTGGCTGATCTCTCTAAAGGAGTTTT
>NW_021608158.1:0-2130 GCF_004785775.1 Grammomys surdaster | reverse complement strand
GACAAAAGATTATAAATATAGATTTATATATCCTTAAATAAGGTCTTCATGACTCTCTGAGTGTAGAAGGAGCAACTGTTGGCGCTTCAGCCCTGATTTTACAAGAACTCTGAAAAATTGGCTTTAAAAATAAAAGAGGGGGAACGGTACCCCCTCAGAAGGAGCCCCCCAGAAATACTCTCCATCATGCCTTGTTCACTTTTCTCTCTCTTAAGCTGAAAGCTCATGGCAAATCTCTTGCTGACCATGTTGGTGACCTCGGGCACCACCAAGACCAACAAAACTTTGCCACAGATATGGGGAAGGACCCTCATACCCGTAAAGGGAATGCCCCAGACCCAGTTCCCTTATGGAGCCGAGGACTGATATGCCTGTCCAATACCACAGAAGGCACAGCTAACCGGCTACCATAAATATTAATGAAAAAAAAATAGATACACTCACAAAGCCAGGCCCAACCATAAATACTATGAATAATAATTTACATCCAGGGAAGAGAAATCTCCCTGAGAATCCCCTTCTTTTTTCTTTCCAGGCAAAAATGAATCACCCGTGATGCCTGCCATTAGAAGTTCTAATCCAGATGGGCCAGAAGTCAGGATCCTCGCCCTTACCCTCACCCCCTACCTTTTCCCAGCTGCACAAGGTTCCCTGAAGCTTGGCAACTGCAAGATCCTGCTTGGAAACTGCAGATAGACTCAAAGCAGTGTACCATATCATCTGAAGAATAGCAAGGAGACCATAACTCAAGCAGTGTACCATATCTTCTGAAGAATAGCAGGTTGCAGTCCTCCTCGCCCCCACGAATAACTAGGGCCTGCCAGTCGGGTCAAGTGGCACCCAGACGTGGGGCTCGAGGAACTGACCCCTCTGGACGGACCCTCATTGAGAGGATGTGCGCAGGACATCAAGATTAAGCGAGACAGAGATCAAAACCCGCGACCTGTCATCCACGGAACCAGGTTGATGCTGCCATCAAGAAGACGGTTGAAGTTCATTACCATCAGCCGAAAATTGAAGAGGATCCAGAAGTGACTCTGCAGGAGACTGACACAGCTGCCAGCTCCCCTGCCTCCCCCCTACGGTCGACCGCTAGACTTCCACGCCCTCCAGAAGGGTTCCTGGTATGCCTGGCTTTGCCCCCGTTTCTCTCGATAGAGAGCTTGGCCTCTTGATCACCACAACAAAAATTGGCTTTTTCCTAAACCAAGGCCGCCCTTGATACGGCCGCTAACATTGGGGAGCCTTCCTTTATGACAATATTACACCCCAAACTGACAAATGGTTGGTAAATTGAACATTTACAAGGGACTAGGATGGCTGTGAGTTAGCCCAATGACGGGATTATTGTAGGTCCACTTCCCAGGGGCCCACCCAATGCAGCCGAAAAGGAGTGCGTGGTGCTGGGAGTGGGTGCAGCCTACATGGCCTAAGACAGGGCCCTCACCCTCCTTTCACCCACATCGGAGTCCCTTGATGTTGCCCATCGTCGACAGCCTAAAACCTTCGACCATCGATGTGACTCGTCTCACATCAGTGTTTTGGGGTTGTGAACTTGTCTAAGACCCCCCCATAATTAGACATCCAAATTCAAAATTCACATAGTTGGGATTGATCATAAGATGCCTTCTCTAACTAAACAGAGAAGGGGGAGATGCCAGAAGCCAGGACCCTCGCCCTTACCCTCACCCCCCACCTTTCCCCACCTGCACAATGTCCTCTGAAGCTTGGCAACTGCAAGATCCTGCTTAGCAACTGCAGATAGACTCAAAGCAGTGTACCATATCATCTTAAGAATAGCAGGGAGACCATAACTCAAGCAGTATACCATATCTTCTGAAGAACAGCAGGTAGATCATAATTCAAGGCAGTGTACCGTATAGACCATGACATGTTTCAAGGCACAGGCCAAGAAGATTTTGTACTTTTCCACCATCTGGCCCCTCTTACCCCCTCCCCTTGTGAAACATGCTATAAAAAAGCATTTCATGTTCAAAAATAAATAAATTATTTATAAAAAAAAAAAAAACTTTTACCCTGGAAGAAAGAATATAATCGAAATATATTGTATATAAAAAGTTTTTTTTTTTTTAAAAAAAAAACCCACAATATTCCATTAGGTTAGAGGAC
>NW_021608157.1:0-5864 GCF_004785775.1 Grammomys surdaster | reverse complement strand
CCCCCCCTCTCTTTCTGAGAGCTGGTAATGGGCTTGAATATAGATATTACATTTCCCATTGAAGACTTAGGCCCCATGTTTTCTTTCATTGGGCCACCTAGAACCTTAATGTGGTTCCTGTTCCTAAGAGGGACAGGACTGTAAGGTCAGTTTTCTATCTTGTATAACCCTGAGACACTGGGCCATGATTTTGGTTGGGTCTTACATGCTTGGGGTCCAGAAGCATGAGGAGCTGGTGGTCTAGTGACCAGAAGTTGGACCAGCAAGCAGCTGGTGACCCAGACATTTGGTATGGGGTGGTAGAGCATCATTTGCAGCCCCTGATGGCCTGCACTGGGGCATCTCCCTACAATATAATTGCTACAGATACAGGGACCACCATTCCTCCCACCCTTCTGGCACGTCACAGCAAGAAAGAGGAAGCAGAATTCGCTAAGGCCCCAGCAGTTTTGTGTCACGCAGGAAACCAAACTGGAAGCGATGATTCCAGGAAACAGAAGTCCCTGTGCATAGTTACTTGGGACAAATGATGGGCCTCGAAGGCAGGCCATGCAGAGTAGATAGACATGAGCTCTCAGGTGGCCCAAAGGTGACAGGATACCAGCTCACTACCAGCAGGGCTTCCCTGATGGCTGGCATCAGCCTGGGCTTTAGAATTGCTTTACAGTGTCTAGTGGTTTCTCCCTTCCTTGGTTTCTCCAAGTGAATCCAACCAAATCTTTTTTACTTTTAAAAAGATGTATTTGTTTTATTTAATGTTTATGTTTGTTCTGTTTGCATGTATATATGTGTGCCTGGAACCTTCAGAAGTCAGAAGAGTATATCAGATCCCCTAGAAGTGGAATAATGGATGATTGTGAGTCCCTCATAGGGAATGGTAATTGAAGTTAGGTCCTCT
This sequence comes from Grammomys surdaster, assembly GCF_004785775.1. Taxonomy (NCBI): domain Eukaryota; kingdom Metazoa; phylum Chordata; class Mammalia; order Rodentia; family Muridae; genus Grammomys; species Grammomys surdaster. The sequence goes on along the minus strand of NW_021608157.1, from coordinate 4,966 downwards.
GCAAGAGCAAGCGCTATTAACCACTAAGCCATCTTTCCAGTCCAACCATATCTTCTTTTAGGAAAGGCTTGGCTAAGCCTGAAGGTCAGCTCAGTCCCCTTCACTTCAAGTGACACCTCCAGCCTTACAGGACCAATTTCCTTCTCATTCTAGGGCCTCTAAGTGAGAAGCAAGAAGCTTTGATGACCAAGAGCCCTGCGTCCAACACACGGCGTCCTGAGGATCGTAGCCTGGGACCCATGTGGCCAATCACGCAGAAGATCCTGAGGGAATTCTACGGGCCTTTCAACACAAGGCTGGCACAGGTCTTGGATGATGAAGCATTTGCCTGGAAGACAACGTGAGAGCTGAGTCCCTTCTGCAGAAACTGGGCCCACTGACTGCCGTTGCCATGACTTTAAGAGTCTCCAGGTGGAGAACTGTCCCCCACAGTGTGGAGAAAACCGCTGCAACCCCACCCAGTCTTCTCCCAAGGCACCTGTTGTAGGAACTATTTTGAAAATTTCCTTGCTGTGGTCAGCGGCTCTGCTCTTGGTCACTGGGCTTTTCCTCCTGCAGCCTTGGAGAGCACACTGGGGGGAGGCTTCTGTCTGTTCCCAGAGTGGCTTGGACCTCAGGAGGGCAATGGATCTCTGACACCCAGTGGGTGGGAAGAGGAGGCTAGGAGAAGCCAGAGACCAGCCCTGTCTTCCTTCCTCCAGGAAAGTTTGTCTGGGTGTAGGGTTGGACAGCTCTGGGATTCGATTAAGGCCATGCTCTGAGGCTGTCCTTCACGTGTTATATCCTAGCAGGCCTTGCATAAATCGATAACCCCATGTGGGCAGAGAACAGAGCTGCTTGGAGAATGGAGGCACTTTCATTTTTGTTCGTATTCCCAAGTCAGCCCTTCAGTGACATCAGAAATAAGCCCTGTTCCCTTTGCTGTGCTCAGAAAAAAAAACAGAAGTCAGCTTTTGGCAGCAGGATCATCTCTCTGACCTGCTCTGGCTGTAGACTTTGTTTATGCCCAGCATAGAGAAGGAGCGTTTTTAAACAAACTGCTTCTTGCACTTGACTGGCCCTGCCTCTCTTTCCTGCTTTTTTGGATGTTTTCCTCAAGGAATTCAGTTTATATTTGGAAAAGGAAGTTTTGCTGTTAATACCAGAATAGAACAACCTCAAGGCATCGAACATTGGAAAAGGAAGTGAAGCCCTCTCCGTTTGTGGAGGGTCACTGGAGAGTGTGAGGATGCTTCAGTTTTTGGTTCTGGCTGGTTACAGGCTCTCCTCCATCTTCCTGTTGGAGGAATCTTTTATCCACATTCTCTGTCATGTACAGCCAAAGTTCTGTATGAGTCTCAAGACACCCATGTCCTCAGAAACACATCTCATAAACTAAGTTCTGGTCACATGTGGTGTGACTAGGAGGTAGCTATGCTCTTTATGGATCTTTCCAGGCCTGTTAGCAGCTTGGTTTGCAATGGATATGCTGAAAGTCTTGTCATTTTTTTTAAAGACCCCAGGGAATACCAGAGAGAACAGCTTAAGCCCATTTGGCACACAGGATGAGGTGGAAATGTCACAAAGCTTTTCACTGGAGCATTGCCAAGGGATGCTGCCCGTGAAGCTGTGTTCTCAGGTCAGGATCCTGTCCACCAGCATCAGAAAATCAGAAAATGTACACACTACATGCCTGACTGTCACTTGGATGTGTGGGAAAAGCTGGGCTTTGGCAGCCGGAGGATGTGCAGTTGCTCTGCTGTGTGAGTCCTTCTGCGGCCCACCCTTGTTGGAGATAGGACTCTCAGCCCATTGGAAGGTTCAGGGAGAGCTCTGGGCATCAGCGTGGACTGGGCCAGTTCTGCTACTGAAGGGACCGTGTGTCTTGCGGCCTGTGTTCCAAGACAATTCCCCCTTCTCTCACAGTGGCCACTTGGCTCGGCAGCCAGTGGGCAAATCTGGCCTGAGTACAAGGATGCTTTGGGAAGAAATGATGAGAGAGAGAGAGAGAGAGAGAGAGAGAGAGAGAGAGAGAGAGAGAGACAGAGAGAGAGACAGAGAGAGAGAGAGAGAGAGTATTTATTTTAATTACCGTGTGTGTGCGTGTGTGCGTGTGTGCTTATACTGAGTGGGGCCCTCTCAGCTGTCTTGCTGATGGGACTTCTCCTCCATTAGAGACATGATGCCTTTATGGATTAATTTCTCCAGCAGTTAGCCTGTCATTTCCAGGACATATCTTACTGCCCCACACCACCCACGACTATAAGTGATTTTTCTTGCGCACTCCTATGCATGTGAATAACATGTGGTGTAATTCTGCTTCTTACAGAAGTATTGCCAAAGGTATTATTTCCAATATTATTTGGTTCATTGCTGATCTTTTTATACGTACAGCCCCTTCCTTTCTGCCACCCGTGGCCATCCAGACCCAGTTTTCTCTCTGTTGGTCTCTCCTCAAGGGTCACCAGCACTGCCTTTGCTTTGCTCGGTTGAAGCCCCCTCTTGTTGAGAGCACAGGTAGTGTTTTGGGTGATGGCTCTAGAGCTTGTCACCCCAAACCAAAGCAAAACACAGACCTGGTACCGAAGACATTCGTATTCCCAAAGCTGTGTGCCAGGGTGTATGACATCTTCCCTCCCTCCCTTGTCATGTAAGGTATGATATGCAAGTCACGTTTATTCTGTACTTTTATTCATATTTAAACTAATTAAAGATGGACCCACATAACTGGTGCCTGCCAAGAGCCGGCCCTCCATCACAAGCTTGCTGACCAGTTGTTTCCATGCTGTTCTGTGTGTGTGAGAGAGTCCCAGGGCAGGAAGGTCAGCACTTCCCCTGCCTTACTGACAATCTCAGAGCAGGCACAAGGCCATAATCATTCTCTGGGGAATTCCTGTGGAGGCCTACTGTGGTTGGGAGTAGGGTAGGAGGTTCCATCCAGCATCAAGTGCCCTTCATGTGGTCTTCAGACATAGGAATCTAAGGCTGAGGTGACTATTGGCTTTAAGAACTTGAGTTTGAGACCCTTGGTGCAGCTGAGTGTGTCGCATCCCTAGGTATGCAGGGTCCTGCTGGCACTCAAGGAGCATGGGCAAGCTTGGAGAAGGAGTGAGTGTTCTAGTCAGCATTGGTCACCGTAACAAAGTAACTCAGGGTACCTTACACACTGTCTTCCAATGAAGCTCCACCCCTTAAAGGTTCCTTAGCATTCCTGATCAGCACCAACAGCTGAAGTGTTCAGCCATGGGAGCCGATGGGGACGTTTCACATTCATTCACCACACAACACATGCTTACTGTCGCTGCACACTCGTAAGTCTGAACTCAAGGGGCCAGTACGTTGGTTTCTCTATGGCCTCTTCTTCCCAGTGCCTGCTGTCTGACCTCCTCTTCACATGACCATCTCTCTGTGCATGTCCCTGAAACCTTTTCCTCTTTTCATAAAGATGCCAGTGACACTGTTAAGGGTCTCATTTAATTTCACAATCTTTTAAAAGGACTTCCCTTTTATATTTAGAGGCTCAACCCATTTGGGACATCAACACATCAATTTGGGACAAGAAGCAGTTGCAGAGAGGGCTTATTTCCCACTTTGAGCTTGGGTCATGTTGAGCACAGAATGGTCCTTTGGTCAGTCTCATAGTTCCAGGACCTTTCTTTCCAGCACTGATCCTCACTGGGGTATGTTGAGTGTGGGGCTAGACTCAGCACAGCCTGGAGCTAGCTTCCCTCAGCAAGAATGCTCCTGTCTGGAGAGGGTAGAGGATGGTAGATTCCAGAAGCCAGACAGGGCAGGGCATACCTCTGAAAGCTAGAGTTTCCTCTCCCTGGATCTCTCCCCTACCCTTGCTGCTAGGAAATAGACCTATAGCCCCACAACTTGGGTGGTGCTGTGCAGGACAGTATTCATCTGTTGGGGTGGAAACCACATCCCGAGGAGAGCCTTGGGCCCTGTGGGTGAAGTCAATCTAGTAGAGACTTGCAGGAAAAATTAACTTTGAGGAGTTTGGTTTTCCTTGAACTTTGGGAGCAGCTTCCCTGCTGGGCACCGGGGAGGGAATGCGGTGGAGCAGGGACTGTGAATTTTTTTTTTTAATTTTTTTATTGGATGTTTTATTTACATTTCATATGTTGTCCCCTTACCCCATCCCCCACCCACCCAGGAACCCCCAATCCCCTCACACCTCCTCCTTCTTCTTTGTGGATGTAACCTCTATCTACCCCCCCACTCCCACCTCCCCACCCTCAAAACTCCCACCCCCTGGGGCGTCCAGCCTTCATGAGGTCAAGGATCTCATCTTCCACCTGTGCCCAGCAGGGCCCTCCACTCTTATATATTCAGCTAAGGCCCTGGATCCCTCCATAAGTGCTCCCAGGCTGGTGGTTTAGACCCTGGGAGCTGTGGTTGGTTGGTATTGTTGCTCTCCTCATGGGGCCACAAATCCTTTCAGCTCCTTCAGTCTTCACTCTAACTCCTCCATTGAGAACCCCATGATCACTTCAATGGCTAGTTGTGAGCATCTGCCTCTGAATATGTCAGACTCTTGAAGACCTCTGAGGAGACATCCATATCAGGCTCTTATCGGCATGCACTTCCTGACTTCCACATCAGCATCTACCTTTGGTGACTGCACATGGGATGGATACTCAGGTGGAAAGGTCTTCAGACGGCCCCTCCTTCAGTTTTTGTCCCTCGCTTTGTCTCCATATTTGCTCCCTTGAGTATTTTGTTGCTCCTTCTAAGAAGGACCGAATCACCCCCACTTGGTCTTCATTCTTTATGGACTTCATGTGGCCTGTGAGTTGCATCTTGGGCATTTTAAGGTTCTGGGCTAATATCCAATAATCAGTGAGTGAATACCATGTGTGTTCTTTTGTGATTGGCTTACCTCACTCAGTATGATAATTTCTAGTTCCATCCATTTACCTAGGAACCTCTCAAATTCATTGTTTTTAATAGCTGAGTAATACTCCATTGTGTAAATATA
>NW_021608156.1:0-1524 GCF_004785775.1 Grammomys surdaster | reverse complement strand
TTCAATCCTTAAGTCCTTGGCCAATAACTAGATTAAACAAACTACCTTTATGACTTTTACCTAAAGTGTCTTGGAAACAATTTTTAAAATTAACACCTTTATTTCCTGGTAGAATGCTTGAAATATAAATTGAAATTTTAGTCAACTTAGATCAAATGTAACCTAACAATTATATAACTGAACCTAAGCAGAAGACTCTACACTGAACTAAGGATTTTCATGGAAAAAGAAAAACAACAACAACAACAACAAAGAGAGAAAGGAGCAGTCAGTTACCTAATTCTGTTGGATTCTATTTAAATGTGCAATTAAAATAATATCACTTACCATAGTGGACAACTGAGGTTAGGAAAACCTAACAATACTCTTTCTCTTAGATAATACAACAAAAATCTAAATTGTAACAGTTTCGCTCCCAAACTGTTCTCTGTAGTAAAACAGACCATTCATTACAAGAGGTCTATCATGATAATTACTTAAGGTAAATCCCATGTTCTATGAAACATTTTAGCTTTTGATTGTATTCATATTGACTTATATATTTTGTTAAAATATTTAAACTACTCTTGTCAGTATGTTAAAATTTCCAAGGTTTTAAGGATCTTGAGAAAATATTTTTAAAGAATCCACTACCATTATTAGTCAAGAAAACAAACAAACATTAAAAAAAATCAAAGACTGAACACTCTGTACTATATACATCTTAATCATCCTAACAGCAAAAACTACATCAAACTTTTAGGACACAAAATGACATTGAGAATCTCTACACAGAGAGCTGACACTGAAACTACAAGCCGTATACAAACAGGCTTCTACGTTTAACTATGGAAGCAGACAGATGGTTAAAATACTGGGTTAACAGAGATCTTTTAGTAAAGTGACTTAGGCAGGCTTAAACTAGCAAGGATTAAGGATGAATCCTTACTAATTAATTAGAAGATCTGAGAGATATTTTATATTTCATTTTACAAAATCAGAAATATGTATTTTGAAACAAGATAAAAAGACATGATCTACCTGTCAGAAAACTACCACTCAGAAATATTTTTCATCCACAAAGCAGGTAAAACAAAAACATTCAAATTTCACATTGGCACCAGAAAAGTTAACTGGCCTGCTTCCTGGATTAGAAAAACTAAAACTGAGCGATAAGTAGTTTTGCAGACGTTTGAACATGCCTAAGCCTTTAAATCAGCAAAATATTTACTAAGAATTCTGATTATAAAAGTAATACATACTTATAAAACCTTCAACCAGAAAAAAATGAAAAAGTGAAAGGCTCTATAAGCCCCTCTAAGAACCATCCCCCACTCCACAGAAGAAAAAATACATTTAAGAGTGTGATACTTATCTTTCCAAATCTTTTTGTCCTGTACAGATACAAAATACACACACATTATTTGGCTCTAACTAGATACAGTGTTTTGCCACTTTTATTTTACACTTATTCTATCTGTGTTGCCTTTCCATGTCAGTACATGCTGGTTAAATGGTAGTCTACCATTAAATATCTTTTAGGAG
>NW_021608155.1:0-1092 GCF_004785775.1 Grammomys surdaster | reverse complement strand
GGGGACAACATAGGAAATGTAAATAAATCATCCAGTTAAAAAATAAATAAATAAAAAAAAATAAGACTCTGCAAGGGTGTTCAGGGTCCATCTCCAAGGTAATTTTAGATCTTACCAAGACAGATACAGAGAGTAGCTGCAGTGATAGAGAACATTGAATTGCCAGACAAAGACTGTTCAGGCAGGAAGAAACAAAGAGTCATGGAAGATAGCTCTGCCACCCAGATTTACGGAAGCTTCGCAGGTCTGACTCTCCTCATCAGGAGTACATTATCATTTTACAGTCTCTAGCATGTTTCCTAGAAATTTATTTAAAATCTTACTTTACCATCGTAGTGGCATAAAGGACAATATATTGATATTACAGATGAAAGTATCTTTAGAAACCACAAATCCATTGTTCTCATCTGACTCTTAAAGGAGCATTAGCACAGATTTGTAGGGCTATAAAAGCTGTGTAGGTACTAGTATCCCTCCTACCTGATGCTAAGTTGACCCTGGTCAACTATTGTACTGGGGCAAGGTGAGGCTGGACTTAGAACCTGTCAACTCTTATTTTCAGGTCCCCTGGTCTGCATAGTATGAATATCTGGCATTGCCAACATATCATTGTTTGACTTGAAGGCAATGTCAAGAGAAAAATATTTGCCTAAATAGGGAAGATCATATAGTTGGAGGGTTTTAGGACACTAGGTAAGAATCATTTTACCTCAAAAATATTTTGGGATTCATTGTTTAAAAAAGAAAAAAATAGATTTAGTTTGAAAACACACCTGTGTGTGCATACTCACACACACCCCTCCCCCACGTTCTTGATAAAAAAGAAAAATAACACTGGAGAAATGGCTCAGCAGTTAAGAGCACTGACTACTCTTCCAGAGATCCTGAGTTTGATTCCCAGCAACTGTATGGTGGCTCACAATCATTTATAGTGGGATTCGATGCCCTCTTCTGGTGTGTCTGATGAGAGCAACAGTGTGCTCACATACATAAAATGAATAAATAAAGAAAAAACAGAAGAAAAGAAAAATGACACCAGATGATAAAAAAGATTTTAACAATCTCCCATGTAATGTTTATAGGAAAAGAGTA
>NW_021608154.1:0-7837 GCF_004785775.1 Grammomys surdaster | reverse complement strand
CACACACACACACACACACACACACACACACACACACACACACACCAAGTATTCTAAGAAAAAGTAATATAACTTTCAATTTTCATTCTCCAACATGTGGCATAAAACTTTTCATGGTAGTTTTTTAAAAATCATAGCCCTAAGTTATGAAGTATTATAAATTCTATATGAACCATAACTTGTTTGTTTGTGTGCTTGTGAGTTTGCTTATTGAAGGATTAAATGATTATAATATTTTCTATTATGACCTGCAATGAATCTAATGGCCTCCCTAAAGTTCACATTGAAATTTAATTGCCACTGTTATACTATTGGCAATTGGCAACATTAAGAAGTGTTTAGGTCACAAGGCCTGTCCATGTCCATGAATCCAGTTATGATGTTTCCTGCGAGTAGATTTTTATGTGAGTACTTTGCTGTGATAGTCAGACATCTCCACATTTCCAGAGCTTGCTGTTCTCTGCTATCTTATGACACAGCACAGAGGCCCTTGACAGAGACTGGCACCATGCCCCTGAACTTTCCAGACAACAGAGCTGTGAACCAGATAAACTACTGTTTCTAAATCAGTCTGTAGCATTCTGTTACTGCAGTGGAAAACAGAGGTACAAAACAAAACTATAATATGTATCTACAGACATAGAGGACAAAGAAGAGAATAAATACAGTCAAAGGGGCATTAAAATTGACTACTTACTTTTATGGTTTGCTACCAAGAGCTATGTAATTGTTTATTAAGATTACCAGATTGCACTCTTTAAAAATGCAAATGTTTATTCTCATTCAACAATGCTTCCAAGTACCTACAGTCTCATGTTTTGAATCACTTGGTTTAGAACAAGTTGTTTTCATCAATATGTGAGATGATTATCCACTTTTTGTTTACCTTTATGCAGTTTTCTATTGATTTTTATAGCTTCTTGTCTCCTACTGATTACTAGAGACCTTCTACATTCAGTATGAGTCTTTCTTCAATGTATCTTTTTTTTGGGGGGGGGCTGTTACTTAAAATTAGCAATGTTTTCCATATAGATAATTTTATCAATATAAAGATTGTTGGTATTTGTCTTTATATTTTTTTTAGATTTGGAATATTCTTCAGTAGGCCAACAACAAATCTTATATTAAAAATGGTCACTTTTATTTCCTCTTAATAGTTTCATTACTTCCATTTCTCAGTCTATTTCATATATCAGATGATGCTTTTGTACATGAAATGTGTATGCAAGGATTCAAAGATTTTTTTCTAGTTATTTTTGTTTTTTTCTAAGATTAAAGGAATCTATCACTTAAATATAAACACTCATACCAAAAAGTTAATGTATGCATTCTTCTGGGCTGTTTATAGCTTAATCAAATTATTGATTTCTGGGGTAATAAGTAATAGGATGTAATATTTTCTTTTATTGGTATTTTTTCTGGTTCATTTTATGTCAGCTTGACACCCATTAGAGTCATTTGGGAAAAGAGACTCTCAATAGAGAAAATACCTCCTTTAGATTTGCCTCTAGGCAAGTTTGTTTGGTATTTTCTTCACCAATGATTCTGTGAGAGACCATCCCATTGTGGGTGATGTCACTCCTGTGCAGGTGGTCCAGGGTGCTATCAGAAAGCAGGGTGAAGAATGATGGAGAAGCAATCTGGTAAGCAGAATTCTTTCTTTGCTTCTGCTTCAGTTTTGGCCTCCAGGTTCTTGCCCTGACTTCTTTTGATGATGGATTGTGATGTGGAAGTGTAAGCCAAATAAACCCTTTCCTCCACATTTGTCACATTTTGTCACAGCATGTTATCACAGCACTAGAAAGCAAACAAAGACCATACCTGAGTGTCCCTTATTACTGCCATTGGTTTTTATGATTCTATGCACAGCGTTATAACTGTGCCTTCATTTAGAGTCCATAATAAATCTATAAGTATTTTTATAGTTTATCATAGGAGACTATAAAGAGAATTGATATATTTATAATACTCAGTGAAGGAATTTAAAAAAAACATGAATTTAACGTGCAAATATATGTATCTATGTTTTCCTCTAAAAACCTTAAATTACCATTTATCTATCTACCCATTTACCTACCTAAGATATGATCATAATCTACCAAAGAATACCCCTGCTTAATTCTTGCTCAATCACGACTCCTTTTAATTATTTGTAGTCTTTATAGGTCAGATCTTAGGGCTTAGAACCCTGGGTATACTTCAAAAGAGGAGCTTCCTCTAGATCTCCAGGTGTAACCAAGAAGGATAATGTAAAAGGAGAGACACTGACAACTGTGAAGTGAAAAAGACAAGGACATGAAGCCTACTTCAAAATGAGTTGGTTCAGCACTCAAGAAAGAGCATCCCTCAGTGCAGCTGACTCTGCACTAACTTTATAATGGGATTTCAGCCTGGCTGTGAGCCAACAAATTGCCTTTCTTAATTTGAATGTTCATTTGGCTAACTGATCCTTTTAGAATACCTGTCATTTTGAGGTTAGCAGACCAAAAGAAGTCACAAAAAAGAATCTGAGCTCTGTGTAGTGGAAGGCAGGTCTTGAGAGTGGAGAACTACAATTAACTAGTATAGAGGAGTGTCAACAATATCTTTGGAATCACTGGATTAGTTGTGCCAGGAGAAATTCATAAATGCTAATTTTCTCTCTTTGGGCACAGACTGTTTGCTCTCTTCCTACTAAGCCTGGGGCTGCATGTGTGAAAAGTTTGCCAATGCAAAGTTAGCAAAGTGTAACCACTCAGATCCAGGATGTAGCTGAAGGAATCTTATTTACTTTTCCATGCCCCTTTTCCTGATTTGGCTTTCATGAAAACTGGAGAACAGGAAATCCCATCACCCTGGGCCCCCTAGAGACAAAGATAAGGAGAGCCCCACAGGCTGACCCACATCAGGGCAGGAGTACAGGCAGGAACTAACTGACTGGCAACTGGCTAACATTCCAGGATGCTTTGTCGCCTCTAGTTTACTCGGACTGGTGAATCACGTTTTCCCATGTTCTAACTCTTGCACTTAACAGCTCTGTCCTCAAATGTCTCTTCTCCACGTTGGAGTTCAATGTGTTGTAGTTTTAGTTTCTGGCTTTTTCTTGCCCTTTAACTTAATGAATGCCACGTGTATATGTGAGTTGTTTGATGTTATTGATTTTTGTCCAGAAGCATGGATGCATGGATTGGTGCCTACCCCTCCATTTCCTCCACCTTCCTCCCCTTCCATCCTCCTTTAAGGTCAGAAATGGAGGTGCTGCTGGCTCATGTTTGAGTCTTTCTGTACTAAAAGTGGAAGCCTCTTGCCGCTACCTAATACTCTCCGAGATAGTGAAGTGCTTAGGCCTTCTGAAGCATGGAATCCATCTTGTCCTTTATTGACATTTTTAAAAAAAACCACCAACCATGAACACAGTCCCCAGAGTCTTCTTTGATGTACACCTACATGACTCAGCTATTTCATTTTTTATAAAATGACCCTGGCTTTGGAAAGTTGGATGACTGAATAAAATGGCAAATGTCTACCATGTGTTTACCACAATGCCTATTTTACTAATTCAATTTACGATAAATATTTATTTGTCAAGGCCTTCTACATTTATGATTTCAATAATTCTATTTTTGCTGATTATTTTTATGAAATTTTCTTGCAGAATTTTCCTTCTTGTGGCAATGCCATCCATATGATTCTGGGAGCAAAATTACTAAAGTGTAAAATCCTGTAGTTTAGTCACTTTCAGTTAGTGTGTATACAGCCTTAATAACTGTACTAATAAAAACAGCTCACTAGATAGTATAGAAAATTGCCTACATTCAAAGGACTCACTAAATTTTTACATCAAAGTTTTGAGGTCAAGAAAGAATAGAGGAAGTAGTTGATTCTGTTGAGAACTGAGCTTTAAGGATTTTTCATCTTGTCTGAATTCTTTACATATTACACAAGGACATCCAAGAAAATGTCAAGTGAGATCTTGAGCTTTCACTAGGATAAAGTTAGGCTGGATCTACTGAGCCGATGGATTGGTGTTGAGGGTATGTGTACATACAGCAGAAAGGGCTGTGCCCACAGACTACCCACATAGCATTCCGCTGGATCCCCAAAGGCTGCCAAATCCATGGTCCACCTCCTGTCTCTCTTTGCTTCTTATCCTGGCTTTGCTTCTAGTTCTGTTGCTTCAACTGGCTAGCTTGATTCCCTTGACCCCAACTTTTTCAAAAATCTGATTCCCTGGATTCCACTAATAGTCCACATGTTATAAGGAATCTTTGACTTGACACTGTCCTGAGCTTGCTCACTGGTTTCCCCCATGAGAAGAAGGCTACTTTCTTAGGCAGCTGAAGACAGCCTTAACCTTAGTACTCTCTGGTGGGTAATATAAACTGATAAATTGCTAGACTTCCATCTCTCCCTCCCAACCCCCCTCTCTTTTTTTCTCTCTCTCTCTCTTCCCCTTTCCCCCTCTCCCTTTTTCTCTCCCTCCCTCCTTTCTCCCCTTCCTCCCTCCATCCTCCAAGTCTATTGAAACTAACTCTTTCAATCCACTTAAATCCTAAAGGTCAGAAAATCTTTAATGTTTGAATTAGTGTTCTTATATTCTTGTATTATTTAAAGTTCATTGTGATCTTGAAAGCAGTTGTTGCTAAGCCCTTTCTTTCCTAAATAAAACTTTAAAAAATGATCAGTTCTTCCATCATTGACTTTTCCTAGTCCTGTTAGAAGGGACCTGAAATCAGGCCCAGAATTATGTACAATGCTAAAATATGGGGACATGCCCAGATCCTTGAATGACCTAACATCAACCTCTGCTTCACACTTTGCTCTAACCTAACCGCTGATCTATGCACATTGCCAATGTGACAGCAATATTTTCATATGTATTTTTCTGGTTCTTGTTTATAAATATATGGCTGAGGAGTGGCTAAACATATGCCATGGTTTGCATACGTAGGTCAGAACACAACTTTTTACAGTTTGTTATCTTCTTCTTTCTTTACATGGGTTCCAGTAATAGCCCTTGGGTCATCAAACTCCAGTCACTAGCTCTTTTCAGGTTCTTCATTTTCAGTAGTGATTCATGTATTCGCTCTCTGTGTTTGCTATGTGCATTCTTTTATTTTATTTTATTTTATTTTATTTTATTTTATTTTATTTTATTTTATTTTATTTTAGGTGGTTCCTGTAGCTTCAGACCCCTCTTGTAGCAGAGGGATGACATTAAAGTTCTGGTCTGCTTGTTCCCACATCCCAAGTACTGGGATTATGGGGTCTGCTGTCCTGTCAGATTTTAAGTGGTGCTAGAGATCAAGCCCAGGGCCTCATACATGCTACACAAACACTCATACCAACTGGGATCTACCCCAGTCTCTGATTCATGCATTGGCAGTAAAATAAAGGTGTTGGTGTGCATTTGAATGAATGTTTCTCAGAACCAGGGCTGACAATTCTGTCTGTGGAGGGACAGACAGTCAATATTATTGGAATTCGCTCAACAAGTCTATAGTTCACATGCTTCTTCCCTTCTTTCATGCCCCCTCCCATTTTAAAATATAAGTACTACCCTCAGTTTAGGTACTAACTATAATAAGCTGACCTAGTAGTTTACTCTTAGTTTATGGGGCTATTTATTTACATATTTTTGACAGAATTATTACCATTTTCTTCTTTGAATTCTATCAAGATGTTCTTTATTCATTTCACAAATGCAAGCCTATGAAAAGTAAAATTGGTATTCTTGATTTATAAACTTAATCTATAAATATTTTATGAACAAACAGACCACAGCAGGAAAAATTATAATATATTTTAATAAAAATGTTCATTGGGTGTAATTTTATTTTTATATGTTTAGGTGTTTTGCCTCCATGTATGTCTGTGTAACACCTGTATGCCTGGTGTCTACAGGGAACCAGAAAGGGGTGTCAAGTGCCATGGATCCTAGAGTCACAGATGATTTTGAGCCATTGTGCTGGTGCTAGGAATCTAACCCAGATCCTTTGTGTGAGCAAAAGTTCTCTTAACTATTGAGCTATTTCTCTGTCCACTAGATGTAAAATTTAAGAAAGCATAGTGAATTATTTTAAAGGTACACAAGTGTTAGCTGTTCTCTGATAACCCTTTTTTCTTCACCTTAGTTTGTTTTATTAATTACTCTTTTTGAAAGATCTTCCTCATTGCCTTTAAACTTTGATAGATTTTTTTTCTCAGTTTCTTCCTCATTGCCCTGGCCTTTGGTTTGATGGATCTTTCCAGATTCTTCCAGTAGTAAAACTGTAAAAATTGCTTTCAGAGCTTGAGAATGAAGCCTATTAAAGTCATGGTTGTGCCTGCCAAAAATCATAGCACAGGTAGCAGGCATTATACTCCCACCCTGGCTGAAAATCCACCATGTGTCCTATCAACGCATACCATCTATCTTGCTCTGTGGGATGTTTGATCTTATCTCTCTGAGATTAGAGCCAGCAAATGTGCTAATTGTGACCTTATGCAACAACCTTAGTAACTCAGAAAAATATTAGTTTCCTCATAAAAGATGACTCAGTCTTCCTCCACCAGGCCATGAAGTTTTATTATTTTGGAATAATCTCTAATCTTTGGAAAACTCTAGTTAATGTCTAGAGTAAGCATTACTGGAACCCCACAACATGAACCGGTAGGCTGGAGTCCAATGTGGATCTAGTTGTACCTTAGGGTAGTTACACGCTTCTCGTTCCCTTCCTTTGCTAAAGTTGAGTTTCACTATTAAAAGATCCTAGGGTTTGATTGCAGTCAACAGAGATGCTTTGCCAGCCACTCTTGGCAAAGCCAAGTCTTCTAGAAACACACATCTTGCTTTGAATGCATTGAATCAGGACTCAGATTAACCATGTGTTGAAGGGTGATGCCTGTCATTAACATTACAAATACAAGGCCGAGCATGCCAAAAGACCATTAAGAGAGGGGAATGGAGAGGGGCAAAGAAAAGGAGAGGAGAGGGAAAAGGAGAGGGAGAAGGAGAACATTCTTTTGAGAACCCCCATCAACAACTATATTTTAACAAACTGAAGTTGTAGCCGGATAATGTAACATGGAAATTTGCCTACAAATTTAAAGATCTAGCAGAGTAGTCAGATCCTGAATTCTTAACTGAGCTTTCTTCAGACAAATGTTCCTGCTGGAACTGGTATCTTAGTCATGGTTGTGCTGTAAGATTCTAAGTATTTCATATTCTATTGTTTGACATTAGATATTTTTTGTCTCTCCCATTTATTGGTCCACAGGGAGAGAGGTTGTCAGCACAGAACAAGGACAACACGTCTTTAAGTTTGCTTTAAATACCATCTTGCAACATGGCTGATTACATAAATTTGAAACAAATACTATCCTGGAGCATTTTGTAGACCAGATCCTGTTTGTACATTTAGAAATAAATATGTAAAAATATGTGTCTATGTGCGCTAGATGGTTTCTTTTCACACTATGCAGAATTTGTCCTTTCTACAATATGTATGCTTTGTTTTACAGACAAGACATATGAAGAGGCTATTCAACAACAAAAATAAGAAAATGTCTCTCTCTTTTTGAGCTAGGTAGGGCTCACTTTAGACTCCAAGGGTGTTAAATTGGAAGATCCACATTGGAAGAGTCTCAAACTCCTAATTCAACTAACTAAAAGATACAATTACAAATTGTATCTTTCTATATACATTTCATGTAACTTGTAAAATTAAGTGTTTAGTTTTGTCTTTCCATTTTTTTGCTAAAGCAAATGATTTGATAAGAGGGAAAAACACCCCACAGAGATGTGTGTGTGTGTGTGTGTGTGTGTGTGTGTGTGTGTGTGTGTGTGTGTGTGTGTGTGTGTGTGTGTGTGTGTGTG
>NW_021608153.1:0-5662 GCF_004785775.1 Grammomys surdaster | reverse complement strand
ATGTGTGGGTTCTGACTTTTCTGGCCCTTGCAAAATATCAGATGTGAGCAGCTGTAGAGTTCACAGAGCTCTTAAAGAAATACATGCTTAAAAACAGGAATTTAAGTTGTAGATACGATATTCTCAGAGGTGATTCTGAAAACACGTTTTTATGAACCCTTACTTCTTAATGGTTTGGGGAGGTCCACTGACATTTGATTTCAGCTCAATATTTTAACAGCAATAGCTATTAAAACATATTCAAATATTCTGCCTACTAAATCTTAATGCATTCTAGACCACCAGCACATTGACTTTTGCTGCCAGGCTAATTTATTTTTGTGCACACTTTAACATAAAATCATTCTTACCATCTCTGGAACTATATTTGAATTTAAGAGCATGTGTCAATAATTGAAATGGTTTTTAGTTCAGTACTGGTCCTGGTTTTTGTTGTTTTGTACCTCATATCTGTGCATGTTTGCACACACACACAATGTAATACTCTCCTATTTGTCTGCATTATACTATTTCACAGATTTGATTGCTTTCTGTGTGCATTGCTATTGTTAAAAAAGAACAATTTATTTTAGAAATTGCACTTAGGGTCATGCAAACATTAACTGATAAGTGCTTGGATGTCAGGTTTGGAAAATTGCTTCCTCTCTTACTAGTTACGTTGGTAACAAATAAGACTCTAAACTTCTTCATTTGAAAGCTGAAACTCAAATAAACCCTCTCACAATCCTTGAGTATCATTAGGGCAGTGAGCTCACACCGGTGTGCTAACTTTATATCATCTTCAGTAAATGATGTTTTCATTATAAAAAGATTTGAAAGTACTAAAACATGCTAAAATATTTTATAAACAAATCTATTTAAAATTCATAAATTTTATTAGTCAATATTGTGGCTTTAAAAAGATCCATCCTCTTCTTAAAGTGTGTGTGTGTGTGTGTGTGTGTGTGTGTGTGTGTGTGACTATGCACACAAAGGTGCACATCCGAGGCCAGAAGAAGACAATAAATCCTGTAGCTAGAGTTGCAATAAGGTGTGAGATGCCTGATATGGGTTCTGGGATTCAAACTTGCATCTCAGGCAGGAACAGCAAGCACTCTCAATGGCTGAGCCCTTTCTCCAGCCCTATAATATGTCTTATCTCTTTGTCTTATTTAGGACTAAATTGCTTCAGGTTCTCAAAACTTTTATGCAAATGGGTATGGAATGGTTAAGAGATGAGTTACACTATAAATAATTGACGACCAATTATAATTCACATTTTCTCAACATGCTTAAATTGAGTTTCTCAGTTTTCAGACTGCCTTGAGCTTTCCGGAATAGCGAAATGCTAAGCAGTGGCGGGGTGGGGGAGGGGAAGAGGAAGCCCACTGATGTTGTCAGTGGTGAGAAGGGCTTGGAATTGCTCCAGCATAGATCGCAACTGACTGAAATGAAAAAATAAAAGTGCAGCACGGCGCGAGAGATCTGTGAAATGCTACTCCTGGCAACT
This sequence comes from Grammomys surdaster, assembly GCF_004785775.1. Taxonomy (NCBI): domain Eukaryota; kingdom Metazoa; phylum Chordata; class Mammalia; order Rodentia; family Muridae; genus Grammomys; species Grammomys surdaster. Next base: position 4,173 of record NW_021608153.1, on the reverse strand, counting down.
CCTCCCCAAGGAGTCACAACTGTAACCTGTAACGTTGCTGAGAGGTTTCCCCAAGGGAGTATGTTCCCAGCAGAGGTCATAATCATTGCTTTGACTTATGTCTTAAGTCTTGCCTAAGACACACATGCACATGCTGAAGAGTTGAATGTCAGTCTGCTGCTCTTCTGGGATCCTTTATCAACTGGAGCTGCTCTCTCAGTGTTGGATGGAGTTGCCTCACTCAAAGGCATGCCTTTGATAAGGATAGCAGGACCCTTTCTTTGCCATTCTTTTACCCTGAGATAAGATGACCAAATCTCTTCTTGCAAGCCCACCACGCTGTATTGTATGGCCACAAGCAAGCCCAATGACAGCACTGTGTGACAGGACAGTGGCAATCAAAACAGAAAAATATTTTATAGATGATTCTACAAGTGTTTTTTTTTATCATTTTCAAGACTCTTAATACTTTACATAAATCCTTCTATATTTTGAGGTAGTTTACTTACTTTAGTTTCTTACCTGTACACACACAAGTTAGTTTATTACTGTGTAGGATAACATGTTTTCGACATTTTTGTTACTCTTATTTTTATGGTTTATTAAATTGAACTGTCTCCTATATATTCATATATATATATATATATATATATATATATGATTGATTCTATTTATTGTCACCTTCACCTTCTTATATCTGCTTCCCTCTTATGTGACCCCATCACAAGCTCCTTTCTCACATTCATGCCTTTTGTTTTGTTTTGTTTTTTTGTTTTGTGTTGTTGAGTAAACCACAGAGTTTAACGGTGGCTGTCTTTCTAACCGTGAGCTTTGACGGGGATGTGCTCATCTGTGGGCGTATCTTCCTTAGCATTCATCAGTAGTCTATGCTTTCTCTAGTAGAAGCAGGATAGTATGAGTCTCTCCTTTCTCATCGATCTGTGGCACTGTGGAGAGGCACAGTCTTGTGCAGGTGGATAGTAAATACCCTCTGCTATTATGAGACTCCAATGGCTGTGGTGCTCCAAAGGTCCGGTTCATAGCCCTTCTCACCATCTTCTATGTGGTTCACTGAGTCTTAGATGTGGTGGTTTGAATGCCCTATTTAGGGCTGAGCACTGGAACATTTCTTACCCTCAGGACTTCAAGCAGCCGTGGACCCATGCCTTCACTGCTGACCACTGAAAAGACAAAAACCTGGATTAAGTATGAGAGTAGTGTTTTCTACAGGTATAACCATAAATATTTAGAATATATCTTAGTGCTGTGTTAATTTAGCTAAACTGGTAATCGTAAGTTAGCTGCTAGGATACAAGATCTCTTTAGCCATAGGTTTTTAGTCTTGTTTATAGTACTGGGCTTGCCTGCCTTCTTGTAGAGTGGACCTCAAAACCAATTAGAGTACTTGGTTACCTCCAGAACAGTGATGCCACTATTGCACTAGTGGATTCAACTTGCCTGGCAGGTATTGTAGTTCTCAGTTGAGTAAGACCACTGATGGCTTTTCTTTCCTGTCAGTCTGTAGCAGGTAGTTTTGGCTTCACTGCTTTGAGTTCCTGGTGAGTTGCAGGTATTCACCCACCCAGGAGCTATCTCAGATCTGCAGATAAAAGACACACATATGGCTGGGCTCTTCTAAGCATCCTGCAGATAGTGTGCTCTTACTTTTACTCCTTGTTCAACACCTCTAAATCTGTCCTTATCTTAGTTGCCCACTTACCTTCTGTGAAGCCCATTGGTTTTGCTGCCCAAGATACTTTCAGGCTACCCTTTGATGGACTTTTTCCTTTTACGCCTACAGTTTGGAAGATCTCCCCTGTAGGTCTGAGTCTGTTCCATCTCTCTCCCCCAAGTATCTTGATTCTTCTCTTCCTTTCGCCTAGCCTGCAGGAACCTGGAAGTCCCACCTCTTTCTTTCCACCCAGCCATTGACCGCTGGGATCTTTATTGAATGATCAAGAACCAATTGGGGTCAAGGACCTTCAGGATCAGTACTCCCAGAAATCAAAGTACCAGAATCACTCCTCTACATCAGTCCATATTGCAGCTTCCAGCACTAAGAGAGCTAGCTCAGTTCCAGCTTCAAAATAGATAATAATGATATTTTAAAAGCATTCAACATCACTAATAAAAAGAGAAATGTCAACTTACTTTGAGACTCTACCTTGTCCCAGTTAAACTTCTGTAACAATAAAAAAAAAATCAAACAACAAATCCTGACAAACATGTGGGGGAAGGAGAAAGTTATTCTCTTTTGTTTGGAGCATTATCTGGTATATCCACTATTGCATTATTGTCATGAATTCTCAAACACCTAAAAATAAAAGTACCACATGATTCAGCTATACCTCTTCTGGGTGTTTGCCAAAGGGACTTTATTTCATCTTAAGAGATATTGCTCACTCATGTTCACTGCTGCCCTAGCCACAGCAGCTAGGAAATGGAATCAACTTAGATGATCATCCACTGAAAAACGAATAATGAAAATGTGGTACCCATTTAACTTCAGGTATGTAGAAAAATAAAGAAATTCAGAGGTAAATGAACAGACGTGGGAAAATTATACCTTGTGAGGTAATCCAGGCCAAGAAAGGAACATGCTATTCATATCCCTCATGTGAATTCTGGCTTCTACTCTAGGTTTGTGATTTTCAACATTCTTTTATTCTGACTTATAATCTGAATTGAGAAGAATTTTATGCATTCCCTTCCAATTTGAAATTTTATGGATAACTTCTCTATGTCTGAGGTTTCCCACTTTTGTGTATTGTCAAGGACCAGTCAGAATAATTGGTGATAACATTTTCCAATATGATAGATATTTTTTATATTTTATCTTTTGCAAATTCCGAGTGATGAGATCCAAACGGAGATGAGAAGGAATTAACCTCGAGGTCACTGTGATGCAAATCACAACATTCTACTTAGAGACAGATGGCCCAAGTGTCTTATTTATTTTGAGTCTAACAATCTCTGAATATTCTTTCTTATAGCAAATGAATGGAGCCCAGGTGGAACTAACTGCTCATATTGATTAAAAACATGTGGCTTTTATCTGAAACTGTCATACTGTGAGGATAAAAGGTGGCTATTGCCCATCATAAAATACCTCCAGGGATGTTTTATCAAGACATGGGAATGCCTGGAGTTTTAACCTTTGCACGGATAAAATTTACATACAAATTCTCCATGGACCTTCTAGAAAGATCTCTGAATTGTCAGAATTAGACCAAAGGTGGCTTTTGTTCTCCACTTCCTGATGCAACAATTGTAATAAAACTGTATACTTGAGGGCAAAGAATGCCAGCAGTCACACTCCAAGAATGGCATCAACAAAACTCAGTAAGAATACCAAATGTAGCGCTGGCTTAGAAGGGATTGTGCCCTTAAGTTATTTCTATATGTGACTATCATGCCTATTTTCAAAAAAATATGCACCCATTTTTTCACATTAGAAGCTCAACATATTTCATACACTACGCAAAGCCTTTGGATAACCAGCAAACAATGAGAAATAGGGTTTTTAGGGGTTTTGTTGTTGTTGTTTTTTTTTTTAAGCTGAGGAAAGAAAAAGGATTCTAAAGGTCAGTATAAAGAGCCGTCCAATCACAGCAACTGGAACGATCTGTTCCACATCGGGGACTTTCAAAGTGTTGCATCTGATATTTTGATATGTAGTAGTAGCTTGTGGCATTCATTGGCTCTCTGATGTTTGCACTTTGTGTTAAGCTTATAAGTACGGGACCTGTCAAAGGAAATTAAAACTAGCTCTGTGTTACTAAGGAATTTAATTACTTAGTTTTCGAAGACAAGCATATGAATATAGAATGCAAGCACATTTAGGGATAACACAGTTTAATTAAAATAAAAATATTTAGCCATGATCTAACAGAATAGTCTATATAATATACATAGTATGCTTTGTTAATTGCTCATTTGGGGATAAAAATAATCCCAAGTAATCCAAACTTCTCATCCATCTTTCAGGAGTGAATTTCTCCTTTAGGCATTGTGTGAAAAAGTTTCATGTGTCTTTTTGGTTGGGCTCTCTTGTGTCATGTATTCAATGCAGAAAAAATTAAGAGAGCCAGAGAAGGTCAGACACTGATTTCCCAAGATAGGACTGTGATCACTACTATAGCTGAAATATTTTTCCTTTTATGTTATCACAAAATATAATTATGTACATCTGAA
>NW_021608152.1:0-1033 GCF_004785775.1 Grammomys surdaster | reverse complement strand
ATTTGAACCTGTTTTTAGTTAGTGTGTGGTTCTGCCCAATAAGACACGTTTAATTGCTCTGGAAGGATTGGAAGCAAACCCTTAATTAATATTCACTTCAAACTCAAATGAAGAAGGTAGGTTTAGTATGTAGAAGGAAACCACCATGTTTGAAAAATGATGTCTAATTAAGTGGCAGAAAATACAGAATATTAGAAAAAAATCTGACAGAACAGGGTATGCCCAACTCTCCTGATGCCGAGAGCCAATCTGACTCCGTTTTGCATTTAGACTCCATTTTAAAAAGAATAGTTTTAAGTTTTGTTTTCCCTATGCTATTTCTGAAAGCAGATGGCCAATGGTCACTGCACATAAGAAAAGTGGATGCTGTGTCCTGAACCAGACTAAAACATCGAGCTGCAAGATATCTGCCATGGCAAGAGGCAGAAAACACTCTAGGACTCGATAAGATGCTACAGGACCCTAGAGACTTCCAGGACTAGAGGATCAGCCATAGGTAAATAGATGGAGGCAGGATGCCCCCAGACAACAATTACAATTGGAGAATAAAAGTTACTTTTACAATCCTGTGGTAACAATGAGACACTGTTCAGTATAAAAAAAATTCTCAAGAATGTAAGAAGACAAGAAACATAACCTCAAAATAATAAAGGCATAGAGAAACAAAGGAAAAGAAAACAGTACAGAAACGGTCAACAGGAATTATTCCACTCTAATAATGGGTAATTCTACAGAGTGCATCAGTGAGAACACAAATCAAGGACAGAAAAACCTTTAGATTGGACAGAGTATACAATTCAAAAAACAAGTGTATTTTCTGGAGAAAAAAATCTCAGCTCAGACTATTCACTCTATCAATAAATATCTTGGACTCCCTGGAGGTAGCATTCATAGTGTCAAAACTGCTCTGAAACCTGGGGCAGGGGGTAGAGTTATCAATGGCCTAACCTAGATTTGGATCCTATGTGGTACATTCTCAATCAGCCAGGCAAGGCATGACCACTGGCATCATAAAAAACTATTTGTGGTAACA
>NW_021608151.1:0-7395 GCF_004785775.1 Grammomys surdaster | reverse complement strand
TGGTGTTAGTATACATGTATGACAGGCCTATTGCTGATTTTAGGCCTGTGGCTGATTTTAGGCCTTCAGTGTGTAAGCAGGGCTGCCCCTGACATCTCCTCCCTTCTCTAAGTATAGAAAGGCTGTGGCTCTTAAAAGTTCATTTTCCTTTTGATCTGTCATCTGTATACTCTACAGACAGCTTGCCTGTCATGCTCAGTTGTGGAAAACAAAATGCATCCTCCCATACTGGGCTGAAGGTAGTGGTAAGCACTGATGAGCCACGTAGTTATGGCTAAATGGTAACAGATGCCAGCAAAGAGCTGAAACCTGCCTACGTCTTAATCACAGACGCCACCACAGAAAGATTCTCTTCTAGACTCAAAGTGCTTATCAGATTCATAAGAATAAGGAAATTGTACAGTGTTCTCCCAGGTATAGTTTCCAAAAACGACATCTGTACTCTCGGTCACAATCATGAAATAATCTGTTTCTGCTTTAAGAGGAAAAAAAGGAGTAGCAGAATACTTTCAAATTACATGTTTAATTAAGATAAATTTTCCTAATTTCAGATTAACTCGGGTTTTATTGGAGCCAGGCTCTTGCAAATGTTCACAATTTCTCTTACATGAAGGTTATGTTTTAGTTCCCCAAGTTGTAAAAAATATGCAGTCTTTTCTACCATTGCCTTCCTTGTATCAATACACACACACACACACACACACACACACACAAATATGTGCACAGAACAACCCTCATTTAACAAAGATAGCTCCTAGTAATAAACGTTAATTGGGAAAAATTATAGAAAATAAACAGCATAATAACCCCCAATACATTAGTGCAGATGTAGTAACTATAAAAAGGATAATCAAGTCACCCTCTGAGGTACTCAGTTGCTCTTCATATTTGGAACAGAATTAAAGTAATGGAAAATGAAACTTTACAATTTTAGAAGGAGAACGGCTGGCAAAAATAAATAAATAAATAAACTTGTGACAGTTTAATTTGAAGTTTTCTGGCTTATTAAACATTTTCCTTTTGAAATCTAAATTCCCTGAAGCATATTGGGGCCTGCATAGGGAAGCTTGAAGACTGATTAATTTCACTGCTCACCAGCCCCACAAAAAGCCTTATGGACTTCGCTTCCCTTTTCTCCACTCAGCCCTGTGCATTCCGTCTATCTGTAAGATGCTTATTGTGAGTCTAGACATCCCCTCCTGAGTTTGCAGTTTGTGGAAAACAAGTGAGCAGTCACTTGGCTGTCTCGGACGCTCCTGAGCAGACAGACAGCCACATAGGGCTTTCAACTAACGCCTGTTCCCAACTCTCCTACATGCAGAGGGTTCGAGTGACTGCAAGTAATCTCATAAATGTGGTTACATGGCTAAATTAGATTATCCAGCAATGCCCCCATCTGTTTAAAATCAATGTTCTGGATTTTCATTTGCAACTAGTCATTCTAGTGTTCAAGGCAACACTAGAAAAGACAGTTTAAAATAAATATGTTGACCAGAAACACATAAAGCAGTATCTTCTGCTCCCTAAACCTACTCTTTATAAACATGTCTGTCTCCCCATGAGTATATGCCAGTGAGAGGACCTGTACATTAAAGTCTGCATTTGTAATGCGCTGAATGTAATTCTTAGCCATGCTTGGTACGTGCTACATAGTTTGTAATATAGAATTAAGTAGTTATGAGGAACATTTTTTGCTTTCCTTTTAATGAAGGTAGATTTTTTTTCATTCTGATTATTATGATTCATTATGATTCCCCTTCCACCAACTCTTCCCAGATCCTCCCTGCCTCCCCAACCCACCCAAATCTATATCCTTTTTTGCTCACTTTCTCCCTCATTAGAAAATAAGCCAGCATCTTTACTGTGACATTAAAACAAAGCCTCAATTTAGAGACCATTTATACCAAAGAAGACCGATTGAATTCAAGTTCAAAAGTTCATATGATAATCTATTTAAAAATTCACAAAAACAAGATATTTAAACTGCAACTGGTTAAAACTGCTGACACCGTTCTGGTTCACTCTTATTAACATTTTTTCCCAGAGCTGAAGTGACCATGAGCATTTTGAAAGTTCAGCTATTAGAAAGCTAAGCTGAGGGTACATTTATTACAAGCACAGTAGGATTTATAATGTATTTCTCAGTCACTTCCACACATGCTAACATTACTGCTGGTTTTTAGAAATATTTCTTACCCCAACCTGCTAAATTTCTGCAAAGCAACACAAAGATACTATCAGAGATGCTGTGACTGAACATAACCTACAATGCCCAGCCCCCAACCTCCCAAGAGCGTTAACAGTGTACGGAAAAAGAAGGATTGGAAGGGAAGGTGCCAAAAACCACTCTGCACAAAATTCTTTCAATTATTAGATACATTAAATTATGAGTAGAAGTCATTTCTAATAAAAGCTCAATCCAAACAGAACACTTCTCCTGTCAGAAAGGTGCCTTGGAAGATGATGTGTGTACCAGCCCCAAGGTCACAGTACTGTTTTCTCTTTTAATGGGTGTTTCATGAAACTAGATTTTTAGATGAAACTAAATTTTTCACAGTTCTTTTGACTGTGGGGTACAAATCCACAGAAGTTCAGAAAACAACAAGTTCTGGCAACTGAAATGTTAAGTTTGATACATACACACACAGACACACACAAACACACACACACTCCAAACTTAGTAAATGTCACAAAAATGTATAGCAAAGCACCCATAAAAAAAGTTTTCTGAACTATTAATAATAATAATAATAATAATAATAATAATAAGCACAGTGATGTTGGAGGGAAGGAATAATTCTTTGTTTGGCTTCTACAAGGAGGTAACATGAGAATGTCATTCAAAGAACAAGTGATAAAGGTAGCAACAGCAGCCTAAACTAAGGAAGAGACTAATTTTTCCGATGCTTTCCAGAGACTATCTGCCTTAACCAAGCAAGTCAGTGCTGCTTGATTAGCCTCATCATATGAGGTCTAAGCAAGGTGAGCCAAATTACACCAGATCTAAGAAGCTACACCTCAGTAGTTTTCTATAATAAAGGTTTGCTTCTCCTTCATCCTGCAAGTTCTATTGCTAGAAACGGTGCTGTGTGTGATTGTCGCATAGCTATGAGATGCCAGAGCCTCAGTGGTGAGCAATATCTCTAGTCACTGTAACAGGAGAAGGAAGGTAACAAACAGTCCAATGACTCCTCAACACTTGCAGTGACAGCAATCACACTCACAGATGCTTTGTGACCTAAGGAAGACACATGAAAATGCTTAACACCATATAAATGGGCAAAAATACTCTCTACTTAAGGGATGGTATTTGTAAAAAATCAGTAATGATTACTGAATGTACTGATGGTGCCCGTTGACAGGCGGAAAAATTGAAGTGTGGAGCAAACTAAATAAAAACCGTCAGAGTAATAAAAGAGAAAGCTAAGACTCGAGTTCAATGTTTTATGCACAGTGCTTCTGTCTCCGTTCATGTAAAACGTCGATAAATCTCCAAGTCTTAAAATACTAAATGGGAGCCAGATAGCCACATCACTCCATGAGTACAAGTACCCATCACCAAGCCTGAGAACCTGAGTTTGATAACAGTGACCCACATGGTGGAGGAGAGAGCCCACTGATACAGCTTGACATCTGACCTTCATGTACCTGCTGTGACACACATGTATATACATACACTAAATAAATAATTTTAAAAGACATCCCTTGACGGGCTGTTTTGTATTCTCGAAGAGAGATTGTGAAAGGTAAAACAGCCAGATCCACATAGTCTCTATGTTTATAAGCCATTCAGTCTAAATAAATGTTATTTATTATATGCACTGAAAAATTGTAAAGTGCACTCCAAAATTATAAATGAATAAAGTTGTTTATTTATGATGTGTGATGGCATGAGGGTCCTGGGGAAAATTAAAAGGAGAAATTCCCCCCAACCTTGACTGTAGGTGTCTTTAGATAGAGAAGAAAGGACCAGCTATTGAGTGACTGAAAAGCAGAATGTCCCAGTGGCTCTTCGTCTTTCCTATTTCCCTTCCCATAGATCCTTCCATCTTTTCTCACAAGAAGTTACCACTCTCATAGCAGGTAATAAACATTAAGAATTGAAGAGGTAAGAAGAAATCAGATCTATCCTCACCCCTACCCAAGACATATATCCAAGAATGCACAACCGCAGCCATAAATGAGATGTAGAAACACAATGTAAGATTCAATGAGATACACTGAAAAATCTTGTAAAATTCAAACTCTACACATATGCCCAATTTTATAGGGCAGGGGTAGGCTGTAACTTGACAACATGTGTTTATTATGGCTCTCAGCCTGTGAATTTATTAGCACCCTCTCTAATGCCTGAGACCTTTTGGGTTTGCACGCTGATATGTTTACAGTTGACACAACACTATCTTTCCTGGCTTTTGTGCCCACATTTGTTTACCCTGACACATGGCAAGGCAGTTTTATGTCTAGATAAAGATTACAAGTGTTTTCACCGAAATCACTCAGAATTATAGGAAGGAGATGCATTTATAAGCATCAGGGAACACTGGATCTTAGAGTCTGTGTTCTCTGGCATCTGTTAGTAAATACCTTACTAGCTCCAGTGGCTTTAGGGTATACAGTGTTTACCTGTGGCACAGCCAAGGATGTCTACGTCTGGCTTCAAGGTACTAAGTTGTTTACAGCCATCTGGCAGAGTCTTCCTTGCACTTCACCTGGAATGATTTGTCTCAGGCTTTTTGTCTCTTATGGTGCATGAAAAGGACAAATGAAAGTCCTTCCCCTGAAATAGCTTCCCCACCCATAAAAGTTCCTTTTCCAGACTCTAATTACTGCCATGATAGCCTATCTCCATTCTCGTGTCAAAGGTCTTACTTTGCTTTCTTTTCCAATTACGTCGTTTTCGATTGCTTTATGTATTTTAGTCTGCTGTAGATCCTTCATTCTATAAAAAAACAATAAAAGCTAACATTGGTGCTAAGTTACAGCAATTGGCTACAGTGTATTTTGTTTCAATCTATGTCTTCATTTTCCTCTATGGGGATGCAGGTAGATGTATATTTATTACAGCACTGTTGGACACTGTAGCCATAATCTGATATTAAAATACTAGCATTTTTTAAGTAACCCAAATGGAAACAAGCTTCCATTCCATTTTAAGTTGCCAGAGATTGTAAGATAACGAAGTATAAGCATATTCTGTTTCAGCCTGAGACTGTGGCATTGCTGCATAGATCCCAAATCCTATTCTGTAATGTGTTTCTCTTGCCAAGCAGAAGATCCAGCATTCCACGTAGGTTCCTTTTAGAAGATGCTGAATAATTTTGTTGAAGCCATTGATCTTTTGAGATATATATAAACTTTGAAAAATAAACACAAGGTTTTGTGATAATGTTACATAACCAGAAGCCCCCCCAAAAAAAAAACCTTAGAGGGTGTCAAGAAGCTTTTATTTCTCACTCATGAGTATGTTGGTCAACAATGCTTAACACATGAACTAGGACTGGGTTTGATTCCTCCACATTGCCCGTCCTGAGACTCATCCTTTAGGAGCAGAGCTACCAGAAGTAGGCCTCGCTCAAGGTGGAGGCCTTGAGAGCCCCAAATGGAAACACATTAAAGCCATCATTGTATGCGGAAAATGTTATGTCACCAACAACCCATTGGCCAAGCAACTCTCTTGCAAAGTTAAACATCAGTGAGGTAGGAAAGTCAGCTTCACTACCAAGGAGTGAGGACCAGGAAGTGGGTAAAAGGTCCATTGTTGTAACTTGCATTCACAATTAGGTAAAACTGCCTATGGCTGTTCTCCCCCAGCATCCTAAATAGCACCTCCTCACATTATTAAAACTAGCCAGTGGGAAGGAAGCTTTCAAGGCAGTACCTACCAGCTTGATTTCTCTGTGCCCTGAGATTAAAGTGTGTAGTATCTTCAGCAACAGAGGCTCGAAATCCAGTTCTAGTGGGTAGTCAAGAACAACACAGCCTAATTTTCTTAACCTCCCTGAGATCTATTCCCCATTTGCAGTCACCCTTGATTCCTTTGCACCTGCCCACAGCCTTACCAAACAATTCTACTTTCTATTTATATTTTACTATTATGGACAGTTCAAATAACATCCTACCATACATATCTTTTGTGAATAACCTTTATAAATGCTTGTTTGTTTGCTTGTTTACATGCGTGCTTGTTTTGAGAAAGGTTCTCATACCCAGGATGGCTTTAAAATCACTGTGTAGTTGAGAATGAACTTTGTTCCCATTGCCTCTGCTCCTAAGGGCTGGGATTGAGCAAACTCATGAGTGAGAAATAAAAGCTTTTTGCCACCCTCCAAGGTTCTTTAGGAGCTTCTGGTTATGTAGCATTACTGTAAACCCTTTTGTTTGTTTTATATATAACTAAAAAGATCAATGGGTTCAACAAAAGTATACAGCATCTTCTATGATACCAGCAAGCAGAGTTTATGTGGTTGCAAGAACTGAATCCAGGACTACAATGCATGGTAGGCAAGTACTCAGGTAGCAGAGCTGTATACAAGCCTCTGTGAATAACTTTTAAGTAAACACAATTGCTCATGAAGAATATCTTTCTTGCAACCTGAATCCTATAGCAAGACTTCATTCCTGTTTATCGATGAATAATATTCTATTGTATAAGAATACTGACTTTATTTCGCATTAAAGTAGGAAGAATCTCCATTTTTTTTTCTACCTCATAGCTTCTATAGTTAATATTGCCACAGTCTTTCTTGTGTAGAGCTTTGTGGAGCATTTGCACAATGGCACACACTTGTAATCCCAGCATTCAAGAGATGGAGGCTAGTTATCCTAGATTACAAGGTAAATTTGAGGCTAATCTGACTTCCATGAAACTCTAGAAAGAAAGAGACAGGAAAGAGAGAGAGGTAATGGCAGAGTTGGTGAGGTGGGAAAAGAGTGAAAATTACATGCTTGAGCCATGTACAGCTAAATATGGTTATGTTATATACACAGAGCATAACTATGTAAGTTATGGGTTAGTCATTCCCTTTGAAGAATTCCCAAATTGTTTTCCAAAGTGTTTATTTTAGTCTCACATCAGTAATAAACAAGGCTTCTTGACTGCATAGGGGTTGATGTCAAAAGTATCCCCTCTCCAGGAAAAAGACATCGGGATGGGTATGGCCCTCATGCCTCACTGGACAATGACAGGGGGACTGGAGCCATTACAAGGTCCCCTTCAAATACTGGAGGTCAGGCCTCTATCCCCGCCTTCACAAGTTTAGAATTGCCACAGCCCTTCTATACTTAGAGAAGGGAGGAGATGTCAGGGGCAGCCCTGCTTACACACTGAAGGCCTAAAATCAGCCATAGGCCTAAAATCAGCAATAGGCCTGTCATACATGTATACTAACACCA
>NW_021608150.1:0-7543 GCF_004785775.1 Grammomys surdaster | reverse complement strand
CAGTTCATAACCATCTACAACTCCAATTATAGGAGCTCTGTCACTCTCTTCTGCTAACACATAAGAAGGGAGAAGAAATATGCCTAAAATAATACAAAAATTGCTCAATGTGTTTCTGCAGATATTATTGTGTTATATGCCTTAAATAATACTTTTTTGTGAAGCAGAAAAAGGCTGATATGTCTTCATTTAGTCTTATATGCTCTCTCTTGAGAGTTCAAGGACTGCCTTAGCTATACAAAGACACCCTAACTTAAAATAAAGAAAGATTAAAGAATACAGAAAACCTAGTGTTTACATTTAAAAATTTAACCCCATCACAACACAAGAAGAAGAAGGGAGATCTCAATGTGTTTGACACCACTCTGTATAAGATATTTTTCATTACCTAGACTGAAAGAGTTTCTTTAGGATAAGTCAAAAAACTGAGACTTGCTTGATAGCCAAGAGCCCGTTACCTAAACCAGTCTGATCCACTGAGTTTTATTTGTTCCTTAATTTAGTAGCTTTTTATATATTTATTTTTAAATTTATTTTTTGAGGAAGAGCCTTTTACGCCAGCTGATGTGATCTGAAACACCAATTAGCAAAACTCCTCCTGCCTCCACGCTATTGGCTAAATAAAGATGCCTACAGCAAATAGCTGGACAGAAGAGAGATGTGTGGGACTTTGACCCAGGCTTAGGGTCTGAGGAGAGTAAATGAGGAGAAGTGGAGAAAAGAAGAATCAGGACATCATGAGGGTTGGCCTGATAAAGTAGTAGCCGAGAGATAGACGATGATAAGTTATTGCCTGGGGATATTGACAGTGACATAGTCAAAATAGTATAGACAGTTGATAACTGCCAAGCCCCAGTGTTATTAAGGCTTCCTAGAAATATAAAGGTTCTATGTCACTTATTTTGGATCTGAATGATCAAAAATAGTGTAAAAACTCCCAAATAATATTTATTACAAATGTCCTGGAGAGTTTAGCACTTTCTATTCATCATGAAATCATGGGCTGATACTTAAATCTTCCTGGTGATCCTTTCCCAGCCAGATGTATTCTCCCAAGTAGTGGTGACACTGCAAGGCAGGGGTGATCCATGCCTTTAATACCAGCATTTGGGAGACAGAAGCAAGCACATCACTGACATCATGCTCCATAGGGCATGTTTCAGGACATCCAAGGGCACAGAGAAATCCTGTATGGAAAAACAAACAATAGACCAAGAAACTTGAGAAACCCTATCTGGAAAAACAAAAAAATAAACGAAATCCTTGTGGAATCCCTATAAACTGAGCTCAAGTAGGCAATATAATGAAGACCACCATAAAGACACCTTCATTATGGAGGGTTTTTCCCATGCTTTCTTTAGCAGAAGCTCTTTTTACTTGTGTCTGTTTCAGCTAAACATTCCTTCACCAGTCTTTCTTAGCCTTTTGCCTGTTTCTGCTTCAGTGAAACATTCCTCCATGTGTTTGCCACAGGAAAACACCATGCAGTGGAGTATATCACAGCAGCCTGAAGAAATGAGGATATTGTCTTAGGATTTATATCTATCTCCTTCCTCACTTCAGTTAATCTAATTCACATCCAGGCTGGAGTTGCTGCTCTCAATCTGATCCTCTGAGGCTCTCCTCTACATGTTTGTCTTGGGTCCCTCTCCTTTATAATATCTGGCGTGTTGAATTAAAAATGTGCACCATGTCGGGCTCTTTTTCTTAAAAGAGAATCTTGTGCCTGGATGCTCTTCATGAAGCACTGTGAATGGCCCAAGACAATCAAAAACATGGGTTTTCTGGGCATGTCATTTCACAGAGAGGAAGACTGTCCTGGATGGATTCAGGAATGAAAGGATGAGTGGCTATGCAAGGGTTACAACTTGTATGTGTCTGGGATAGATATGTCCAAAAGTGAACTTATAGGTTCACATAGATTTCCAAAATAATGAAAATAATTTCATTTACACTACCCAAGGCACCTTAGGCTGAGTTGGTCCTAAAGTGAATGATACTCTGATATGCTTACTCAGACACTTGAACAGAAATTCCCTATAATTTATTATTACTGTGGGCAGAGAAATGTAAACTATTCTTCAGAGATTGAAGTATGTGTAGCTCTGTATAGGCAGGGCTGACAAGTTTGTGCCTGCTGTTGATGAATTATTTGTAAACGGGTTTGTGTGTCTTGGTCATGCATATAAAGGTGCTGGGATGCTAACTACATTAATGCAAACATGGAATGTGTACAACTCATACAATTGGGGCTTGATTGAAACTATTGTATATGTTTTTCTGCCTTCGAACAACTTCAACCTCTTCTTGTCCCTACAGGCGGGTATGGAAATGCAGTCTTAGACACCTTAGGAGCTACAGGGTGTCAGACTTGAACAGCTCAGCCCACAAGGTGAGTTTCTTTCAAAATTTGATCCTTTCAAACTTATGGTTTTTATTTACTGGATGACTTTAACACTGTAGAACAATTCAAGAACAGGAATGGAGTGTGCCCTTGTGCAGGTATTCATGTCAAGAAAGCCTGAGTCTCCAGAATCCATCTTGAGGCTTCACGAAAACAAATGTTTAAATAATGTATTTTGCCAGCCAGTGGTGGTGCACGCCTTTAATCCCAGCACTTTGGAGGCAGAGGCAGGTGGATTTCTGAGATCGAGGCCAGCCTGGTCTACAGAGTGAGTTCCAGGATAGCCAGGGTTATACAGAGAAAGCTTGTCTCAAAAAACCAAAAAGAAAAAAAAAATGTATTCATTGGGAAATGTACTTTCAAAGCAAAGGTTATGTGTAGAGCACACATAGTAATGTGTGTACTATTTACATAATTGGAAGAATAGACAAATATAATCATTTATGTGTACCTTCTCCCCTACTTAAGGCATGGGTGTCTCCATTATGCTCTTTTTAACAATTGATTCCTATCTTTCTCTAACCAGTTACAAAAACAATCAATAAGAATCAAGATTTGGTTGAGGGTTAAAAATCCTATGGGTATGAAAGTTTGGTTTAACATAGGACCATGATAATTTAGCCAGCCAGGCTTGGTAGACAATACCTATAATTACTCAACTCATGAAGGTAAGGCAGGATGGGTTTAAAGAACTCATAGCCAAATGTGGACCAGAGAACCTAGCCTTAATATAAAGAAAAAACTGGAGTGGGAATATAGCTCAATGCTACCGAAGCAGAAGAACTAGCCATGGGAAATAGAGTAAGAATGTACCTTAAAATATACAAAACAGGCTCAACAGATGAGAACACTGACTGGTTTCCAAAGGTCCCAAGTTCAATTACCAGCAACAACATGGTGACTCACAACCATAAATAATGGGAGACCAAGTACCCTTCTGGTTTGTCTGTAGAGAGCAACAGTGTACTTACATACATAAATGAATAAACAAATCACCCACACAATGTTTTCAGCTGATACAATTAGCCATATCAATAAAGGAGATGAGGTTACATCTGAATGTGTGCAGAAGAGCAGTTGACATAATTTTCTCACACTCTCAGGTTTCAATTTACTTCTCAATTTGAAGTTCTTCAGAGTATTTTTCTTGCTTACATTTCTGCTAAGGGCCATCCCCCTTATGATTACCTTTGCCCACACATTATGGTGAGGGAAAGGGCTGCCTGCCTTTGACATTTTTTTGTATGAGAATGAGTTTAAAATAAAATACAACTCATGATAATGGAGCTAATATAATTGGCCAGAGTTATAGGAAGAAGATTGTCCTAGTACATCATGTATCTGAACCACTCCCCAAAATGAGGTTTTTGTTCATTAATTTAGTAGCTATTTATCTACTCATTTTTAAAATGTGTGTGTGCAAGGTCTTGATCTGTAGCTAAGGTTGATGTAAAACCCTAATTCCCAGCACTCCTGCTTCAGCATTCCATGTGACAGGATGACTGTTGTAAACCAACACACCCGGCTGAGTTTTCTTTGCATGTAATGCACATGGTTCTGAGTGTGTATCCCATTGTCATTGCCCTGTTCCTGACACTAGACATGCACACAGACTCTCCTAAAAATATTCTCTGAGGACACTGTGACAAACACGTTGTCACAATTGTGCATTCATTCCTGGAATAAATAGCTGATTTGGATGCTCTATCATTCATCAGGTGTGTTAGCTAGCTATTCAAGAGGGCTGAGGCAGGAGGATGGCTTGGAACTTCTTGTGTGGGGTAGGAGTTTTGGTCATGCTGTTTCCAGATGGAATTGATTGAATTTGGTCATAGGTACCACAGTAGAGAGAGAACCTCACAAAGAGGCTAGCCTTCATTTCCTGAAGGAACAGAGGGCACCAGCCTCTTGGGGAAGACTGACACCTAGCTAGCTCTCTCTAGTTATTTTATTCAAACATCATACAGGGTTAATTGGGGGTGGGAATGGTTCCAGCTGTCATGTTTGTTTTGCTCTTGCTGCTTATGAGATCACACAACCCACACAAATCTCAGTTCCATTTGACCTTGGTTAGTCATAATCAAAAGAAAGAACTGCATGTTTGGTCAGAGTGTCTTAGAACCAAGATTAGTGCAGCTACAAGCTCTTCCATAGCACTAAGTGCAGACATTCCAAAGAGACAACATTTCTTCAAGGTTCGGTCTCATGGAAAATTTTCAGAATCTACTGATTGACCCAAATGTAACCAAGGCTTATATGTCCATGAAAACAATTTTAAATTTACGTCATAGATACCGATGGTATCCTAGTTTCTCAGTCAGAAGATGGAGCCTCAGAAGAAATCAGCCAGGACACTAAGTAATGGATGTCAACAATTTGAGCTGAACCAGGCATGGTCAAACACAGCTTTAATCTCAGCATGCTGAAGTCAGAGGCAGGTTGATCTTTGTGTTTTTATGGCCACCCCGGTCTACATAAAAGGTTCAGAAAAGTCAGAACTGCATGGTCAGACCCTCTTTCAAAAACACAGTTAGATTTGAGACAGGATGTTGGCTCACACTTACCACAACAGGACCAGAAATGGTGTTGTCAGTTCTTCTGGGGAAACAAACAAATAGTCAAGCTTGCTTGTGTGACTCTTTTTAGTGCTCCAGGGGCAGAACTAGGCTAATCTCAGTGTTCAAGGCCAACCTGGTCTATATAGGAACTCCCAAACCAGTCATGTCTATACAGTGAGACTTTGTCTTCATTAATGTTTGTGGCAAGAAAGGTGACTCAAGTTTAGAGCACAGACTCTAATCTTCAGAGGACCCAACTAAAATTCTCTGCAATCATATTAGGTAGCTCATAGACCCAAAACTCTAGATTCAGAGATATTCAACTCGTCTGGCCTCTGGGAAGTTTCATCCCTGTGAACATTTCTCATTAAAGACACACATATACACAAAATTAAACATAAGAAAAAATGTTAAAGTGTGAAAAATAAGACAATCACCCAGCAATTTAATGAATGAAGACATAAATAAATGTATATATAGAGATGTATGCAGTAAAATTAAATTGAAGATGATTTCTAAGCAGTATTTTCTTTTGTGCACAGAGGACTGGACCAATCTTGTGATTAAATATTCAAAAGTGCTTTTCATTTAAAAAGTAGATTTTTCTTGTGGCCTTTTTGGGTTTTGGTCTTCTGTATGTCTGTTTGTCAATCTTTCTTTTCTTTTTTTTCTTTCTTTTTTTTTTTTTGTTTTGTTGTTTTCAGAGAAAGGGTTTCTTTGTGGAGTCCTAGCTGTTGTGGAACTCACTCTGTAGACCAGGCTGGCCTTGAACTCAGGAATCCACCTGCTTCTGCCTCCCAATTGCTGGGAATAAAAGAGTGCACCACCACTGCCCAGCTCTGTTTGTCTTTCTTTTGACAGTTTATTTTTTTATTACTGGCTGTCCTAGAACTTGCTCTGTAGGAAAACCTGCCCTCCAACTCAGAGATCTCCCTGCCTCTCCCTCCCAAGTGAAGTTGAAATGTGTACTTTCTTTGGAAAGTTAGTTATGTCAAATGATGCTTTGCTGGAGCACACAGGTGAAAAAATGTCTTACTAAAGCAGACACTAGAAAGAATGTTTTTTGGAAGCACACACAGGTGAAAGTATGTTTTGATAGAGCGGACATGTGATGGGATGGTTAATAAAGGAGTAAATATGATCCCACAGACAGTGGGAGACCAGCATGGAGGACTGGCTTGGTTTTTTCTTCCTCAATGTTTTTGAATAACAGCACCCATTGCTAAGACATTGCTAAGGGTTTGTTACCAACTACTCTGAGTGCTGTAAAAGGTGACCCTTGAGTTTGTATATTTTTCAAAGACTCTTCCTATTCTCCTACCTATCTACAACCATTGGCTACCATCAATGGATGCTAGCCATCCTCCTGCCTCAGCCTTTGGGGTAGCTAACATAGCAGATGAATGACAGAGCTCCCAACTTAGGTATTAAATATTTCAGAACAGCTTTCACAGTTGTAACAACATGTTTCCTCAGGGTTCTCTGAAGATTTTTTAGGAGGTTTAGTATGGCTGTCCCTACTGTCAAAGATAAAGTAACAATCACCTTGTTTACATTGAGAAGCATGTGGGTCACAGGTGACTACAATTCAGCCAGGTGTTTTGTCTCTAAACTGTCATTCTACTAGAAAGAAGGTTGAGGTAGTAAGATTGCTGAGAGTTGATTTTTAAAATCAATCTAAGCCTTAGAAAAAGACCCTATCTTAAAGATAAATCTATTACTAATTAGCAAGTAGCAACTAAATGAATAAAATAAAACAGTGTCGGGCAGTGATTTATTGAATATGCTTTGATGTTCAATCAAGTGTCAGGTATTTTGGTTTTCTTTCTTTCTTTCTTTCTTTCTTTCTTTCTTTCTTTCTTCCTTTCTTTTTTTGTTTTTTTTTTTTGTTTCTGTTTTTGTTTTTGTTTTTTTGAGACAGGGTTTCTGTGTGTAGTCCTGGCTGTCCTGAAACTCACTCTGTAGACCAGGGTGGCCTCAAACTCAGAAATCTGCCTGCCTCTGTCTCCCAAGTGCTGGGATTAAAGGCGTGCGCCACCACCGCCCGGCCATTTTTGTTTTCATAGAGAGAATATCATCTGTCTATGCAGTAAACAAAATATTTTTATTATTTGGTAGGACTAGGTCTCCAATCAGGTGACAGTTTTTGGTTTGGAGGTAGATCCCAAAGGGAAATCTTTGAGGGATAGGAGTTTCACTACTTCAGAATCAGAGAATTCTGTGGCAGGAGAGTAGATGAAACTCACTGCCTTGTCCTGGATTTAGCTTCTTGTTATCAGCCCTCACTAACTCTAAATCACTGTCCTTCACTGGGATCCTCCATTAGAACAAGAATCAATAGATGAGACAGAAGAGATCAAATTCATTCTCTTAAGAACAACTTGTTGAAGACACTGGTTTTGATTTTAAATGCAGTGTTCTTGTATGGTTTTTTGTTGTTGTCATTTGAGAAACAGCCTCAGGAAAGTAGCCCTGGCTTGAACTCACTTCTTAGATAAGACTGGCCCTCAACCCACTGAAAGCTCCATGCTTCTTCTTGCAGAGTAATAGTGCTAATGGCCTGTGCTACCACAGGTAGCCT
>NW_021608149.1:0-10720 GCF_004785775.1 Grammomys surdaster | reverse complement strand
TTAATTCTAATAAGAATATAGAATACTTAGTTGTTGAGAGTGGTTTGAACTGTACAGACCTAGCCTAAGATATTTCAGGAGATAATTATTTCAGCCTGTGGACTAGAGACTATTTTTGTGGTATTCTGGTGGAGAATGTGACTGCTTTTGGCCTTGTCTGAAGAGTCTACCTGTGGCTCATATAAGGAGATGTATATTAATTGCATTGATAAAGGCAGTTTCTGAAAATCATAGCAAGGTCTTTATTTTCTGGTTTAGTCTCATGAAGAGCATGCTGTTCAAACATAGCAAACTTAGAAAGAATGAATGTACAATATATGGTTTAAATGATAATAAATGGACCCCAGGAAGAGAAATAGATCTGAAACCTCTGTTCAAGGAAATAAAGATATTAAGGGAATGGTGATCTCAGGGCAAGATTCCACCCACATGATCTTGCTTATGTTTGCAGTTGAACAAGGAAGAGTTTGGTCTTTTAGTTTGGAATGACCTACAATCCAAAAACAGTGGGCCCACATGTGATCCAGATACTGAGGCTGGAAGACACAGGCTGTATATCTGAATGTTCAGGAATAGTGGTCATGAAAACTTAGGCACAGGCATGGTGATGCACAGGTTTAATCCATGGAAAAAAACGCAGGTAGATCTCTGAGTTCAAGGTCAGTCTTGAACAGAATAAGTTCTAGGTGAAAAACAGCAGAAGCCCAGGCATAGTTGTACAAACCTTTAACACCAGCATCCAGGAGACAGAGGTATGAAAATCTTTGTGTTCAAGGACAATCTACTGGGCAAACTCCAGGAGTGAGAAAGTTGTAAAACAGAAATCCTAGAAGAGAATAAGGGGCAGTATGTTCTAGCAACAGCAAGCAGCAGAAATAGGTGGCTTCTGCCATGTTGCTCTGGCATTAGAGTCAAGAATAGAAGGGACTACTGGGAAAATTGATGCTGATTAGCTGGAGGTAAGAAATTAGCATTGCTAAAGAAGAGACCAGCATTAATGAGATGAAATCTTCTGGTAAGTGTTTTCTTAGATCAAAAAAAAGCTGTATTCCAGAGATAGCCAAAGTTATCACTTGTGTTGCAGCTGGGTTGGTAACAAGTAAGAATGACCTAGTTGGTATGGGTTTTGAAGGTATGAAATGTTCATGGAGAGCAGCTAAGTCTTGGTACTGTGAGATGCCAGGGTAGGCCGGTGGTGAAGGTGCAGTCTCAGTTGCAGTTGATGGCTAAGATATAGAGGATTCTTGTAAAGAAGGTGAGCTTTTTTCACTATGAAGAGAGCCTATGAGAGGCTATTGGTGAAGCCTAGTTGCATCAGAAGTCCCCATAGTATTAAAGATTCCAGTATCATGGAATGTCTACAAAGAACAGCAGCAGCAGTGGAGTGACGTCTACCAGAGACTAGAGTGCTACAGAAGGCATGGCTGGAGAAGTGACCCAAGGCCTTTGGAAGAGCCCAGAAGATCATGTGTTAATCTTAGACATTGAAACTAGAAGCAGTAAAGATGAAGTTCACTTGGAGATCCCAACATTTTAAAGATTCCTAGTTCTGTGTAATTAGAACTTGAAGACTATTGTGTAGGAACCTTAGTGTATAGAACTGTAATCTAGTTCATGTATGACATTCAGAGATAAAACAGCTCTTTACACATTGTCACAAATATAAAAATTATCATATAAGAGTGGTGGATTTGGGGGAATCCTTAAGGTTTATTCATCTCTAAATATCACTAATTTCTTAAGCTTATTTCAGTAAAGTTAGCATTTACCTGTCTCCTAGTGTGAAGATTACTACAATTGGAGAGAAAATTTCATGTTTCTAGCACTCTCTGCAATCATCACTATGTCTTCTTTTAGAATACCAGAAGGAAGATCCGAGTTTTTTCTGGTAATAATTTTTGCAACTGAAGAGATCAACAGGAATCCTTATATTTTACCGAACAAGTCTTTGGTATTCGGATACAGTGGTGGCATGTGTGAAGATATAGTTGAAATTCTGGAAACAATATACTTATCACAAAATAATTCTTTGCATTTTATTAATTATGAATGTGGAATACAGGGAATCTGTCCTGTAGACCTTATAGGACCATCATGGATAATATCCTTAAAACTGGCAATTGATTCTAGATTTCTGAAGGTGAGAATGTGTGATACTGGATGAATTAACAACTTTTTATTCTATTCATAGGTGCCTAGAGAGAAAACTTGCTTGGCATAGGTTTGTGTGTGTATTCTTTTTTATATGTTATCCATTTATTATAAAGGATTCAATAATCAGATTTTTGATGCATTGAGAAAACAGTTAAGTATGTTTTTATAACATGGTGACTTCTCAAGAATAGTCTAGAATCTATTAGGAATAACATATTATATTTATAATATAATCTTATTATCCTTAATAGGAGTTCTGAATTGTGAGTAATGTTACTTGTATATAACTCCAAACTTTCTAACATTCATATTCCTTACAGGATGTTTCATCATCTTTCTATGTCCTTTAGGTTTTCTTTGGACCATTTAATCCTAACTTGAGTGACCATGAGCAGTTTCCCTATGTCTATCAGGTAGCAACCAAGGACACACATTTGTCTCATGCTATGGCATCCTTGATGATTCATTTTAGATGGACTTGGATAGGACTTGTCATCTCAGATGATGACCAGGGCATTCAGTTTCTCTCAGACTTGAGAGAAAAAATGCAAAGGCATGGAATCTGCTTAGCATTTGTGAATATGATCCCAGAAAGCATGCAGATATACACGACAAGGGCTAAGATATATGATAAACAAATTATGCCATCATCAGCCAAGGTTGTTATCATTTATGGTGAAATGAACTCTACCCTAGAAGTCTGCTTTAGAAGATGGGCATATTTAGGTGTTCAGAGAATATGGATCACAACCTCACAATGGGATGTCAACACAAATAAAAAAGATTTCAGTCTTGATTTCTTCCATGGGACTGTCACTTTTGCACACCATAACAATGATATCGCTAAATTTAGCAATTTTGTACAAATAATAAACACTTCCAAATATGGAATAATCATTTCTAAGACTATGCATAAGTGGAATTATTTTAATTGTTCAATCTCTAAGAACAGCAATAGCAAGATGGATCATTTTATATTCAACAACACAGAGGAATGGTTAGCCCTGCACAAATTTGACATGGCTCTGAGTGAAGAAGGTTACAATTTGTATAATGCTGTGTATGCTGTGGCCCACACCTACCATGAACTTGTTCTTCAAAAAGTAGAATCTCAGCAAATCGAAGAATCCAAAGGAATATTCAATGACTGTCAACAGGTAAAACTTTTTACATTTCATTATGCTTAAATTTTTCAGTGTGGTCTTTTAAGTGGCCCTCAGAAACTCACATATATTTGTTAGAGAATATTCTATCGGTGGAAAGACTTCTACACTTTAAAACTCCCTGTAGTACTCATCCTCATATTTCCATTAAAATCGAATTTCAACCGAACATTGTCAGAAAAGATAAGGAAGGACACTTCAGTCTTGTCAAAGGAAAAATCTACCAGGATGAACTTTCAATTCTGAATATCTATGCCCCAAATGCAAGGGCACTGACATTCATAAAACAACTTTACTAAAACTGAAAGCACACGTTGCACCTCACACAATAATAGTGGGAGACTTAAACACCGCACTCTCATAAATGGACAGATAGTGGAAACAGAATTAAACAGAGACACAGTGAAACTAAGAGAAGTTATGAACCAAATGGATTTAACAAATATCTATAGAACATTTCATCATAAAAACAAAAGAATATACCTTCTTCTCAGCAACAGGCCTAGACAGATATAAGAAGATTGACATAATTTCATGTATCCCTTCAGATCACCAAAGACTAAAGCTGGTCTTCAATAATAACAGAAACAACAGAAAGCTGACATACAGGTGGAAACTGAAAAACTCTCTACTCAATGATAACTTGGTCAAGGAAGAAATAAAAGATGAAATTAAAGACTTTGTAGAATTTAATGAAATTGAAGAAAGATCAAAACCAAACTTCTGGGACACAAGGAAAGCAGTGCTAAAAGGAATACTCATAGCTCTAAGTGCCTACAAAAAGAACCTGGAGAGAGCATACCCTAGCTGCTTGGCAGCGCATTTGAAAGCTCTAGAACAAAGGGAAGCAAATACATCCAAGAGATATTGACAACAGGAAATAATCATACTCAGAGCTGAAATGAACCATGTAGAAACAAAAAGAATTATACAAAGAATCAACAGAACCAAGAGCTGGTTCTTGGAGAAAATCAAGAAGATATATAAAACCTTAGTTAGCCTAACCAGAGGGCACAGGGACAGTATCCAAGATAATAAGATTAGGACTGAATAGGAAGACATAACAACGGAAACTGAGGAAATTCAAAAAATCATCAGATCCTATTCCAAAAGCCTATATTCAACAAAATTGGAAAATCTGGATGAAATGGACAATTTTCTAGACAGATATCAGGTATCAAAGTTAAATCAAAATCAGATAAACCACCTAATAAATCCTATATCCCCTAAAGAAATAGAAGCAGTTATTTAAAGTCTCCCAATCAAAAAAAAAAAAAAACAGTACAGGACTGGATGAATTTAGTGAAGAATTTTATCAGACCTTCCAAGAAGACCTAATACCAATTCTTTTCAAATTATTCCACAAAGTAAAAGGAACACTACACAATCTATGAAACCACAATTATGTTCATACCTAAACCACACAAAGATTCCACCTCACATCAGTCAAAATGGCTAAGATCAAAAACTCAGGTGATAACAGATGCTATCAAGGATGTAGAGAAAGAGGAACACTCCTCCATTGTTGGTGGTGTTGTAAGCTGATAGAACCACTCTAGAAATCAGTCTGGTAGTTCCTCAGAAAACTGCACATAGTAATACCTGAGGATCCAGATTTACCACTCCTGGGCATATACCCAAAAGATACTCCAACATATAACAAGCGCACCTGCTTCCTTATGTTCATAGCAGTCTTAGTTATTATAACCAGTACCTGGAATGAACCCAGATGTCCTTCGATAGAAGAATGGATAGAGAGAATATGGTGCATGTACACAATGGAGTACTATTCAGCTATTAAAAAGAGTGAATTCATGAAATTCGTAGTCAAATAGACGGAACTAGAAAATATCCTGAGTGAGGTGACCCAATCACAAAAGAACACACATGGTATGCACTCACTGATAACTGGATATTAGCACAAAAGCTCCCAGTACCACATGAAGCTCAAGAAGAATGAAGACCAACATGTGGGTGCTTTGTTCCTTCACGGAAGGAGTAAGAAAATACTCAGGGGAGCAAGTAAGGAGACAAAGTGTGGAGCAGAGACTGGAGGAGGGGCAGTCTGGAGTCTGCCAGACCCAGGAATCTTGCCCATGTGCAGTCACCATTTGCAGGCATGGTTGAGGATGTCAGGAAGTGCATGCTCACTGAAACCTGATATACCTGTCTCCTGAGACCCTCTGCCAGAGGTGGATGCTCACAGCTAATCCTTGAACTGATCATGGTGTCCGCAATCGAAGAGGTAGAGAGAAGACTGAAGGAGCTGAAGGGCTTGCAGTCCCATTGGAAGAGCCACAATATTAATCAACCAGAGCTCCCAGGGTCTAAATCACTAGCCTGGGAACATTCTTGGAGGGACCCATGGATCCAGCTGTATGTGTAGTGGAGGATGGCCTTTTGAGGCATTCATAGAAGAGGAAGTCCTTGGTCCCATGAAGGCTGGATGCCCCAGTGTGAGGGAATTCGAGGTTGAGGAGGAGAAGTTGGAGGACGAGTAGGGCCACATCCTCATAGAGGGGGGATGGAATAAGGGGAGTGAGGTGAAATGGAAAAAGGGGATAACATCTAAAATGTAAATAAATAAAATATCCAATAATAAAAAACAAAACAAAAAATAAATTTGGAGCAAAAATTTTATCATAAAGCCTTATGTGATGACTTGATTAGAATAATTTCCTAAGAAATTGGTACATTTACTGTGATTAATAGTTTGACATTTAAAGTAAGTTTAAAAAAACATAAATGATAAAGATAACACATTTTCTTAAGCTCAAGTTTATTTAATATATGCAAACTGTATGTATGTGAATGACTCACTACCACTCTTTGTTTCCACAACTTCCAGATATTCAGACTGCCCACTCATTCTCACATACATGGCTTCATTTTTAAAAATTATTTTTCCAAATGTGTTCGTACATACACACATACACAGACACACACACACACACACACAAACTATGTTACTCTTTATTTGGTAAGCATTTTTAATTACCCATGAGGCATACTCTACTTTACTACATAGGATAACTTTAATATATCTGTCTTTCCTGGAAGCCATTAAAAATTAGAGACAATTCTCAATTTTGTATTGCCTTATTTGATATAAGTATATAATCATCTAATGATGTATCTCATTTAGGTGGCTTCCTTGCTAAAGACCAGGGTATTTACTAACCCTGTTGGAGAACTGGTGAACATGAATCACAGGGAAAATCAGTGTGCAGATTATGACATTTTCAACATTTGGAATTTTCCACAAGGCCTTGGAATAAAAGTGAAAATAGGAAGCTATTTTCCTTGTCTCCCACAGAGTCAACAACTTCACATATCTGAAGACTTGGAGTGGGCCACAGGAGGAACATCGGTGTGTGTACCACCGTTTTCATTGTTTGAATATATCTAAAATTTAAAATGTGAGACACCAAAGCTGAGACACCCTTTTTTCTCCCCCTTCCCTATCCCACCCAGGTTCCTCTCTCCCTCTGCCATCTATGATTATTTTGTTCCCTTTCCTAAGTGGGATTGAAGCATCCACACTTGGACCTTCCTTCTTGCTATGCTTCACATGCTCTGTGAGTTGAATGATGCCTATTCTGAACTTTTGGATAAAATCTACTTAACTGCCATATATGTCATTTTAGTTCTGGGTTGCCTTACTCCGGGTGATATTTTCTACTTCCATCCATTTGCTTGCAAAATTTATGATGTCATTGTTTTTAATAGCTGAGTAGAATTTCCTTGCAAATGGTCATCCTCAATTACCAGCATGAAAATTTGCTAACTCACAACTTCCTGTGAATCTGGGTCATAGGGGTTTAAGGTATCTGGATTTCATGCTCAAGTCTACCTACAAGTCTATTCACCCCACAATACAGAAACACATTTATGAAATTTAAAATATGTGTATATTTATAATAAAATTTTGTAACTACACATAAAACATAAAATTCTGTGATACTCTTTGAACATCATTATAGCCTAATAAAATGCAGCAAATACTCATTAATTCAACATTCCTGGCTTTGTCTTAAACTTAGAAAATCTTTAATTCTATGAGAGTCTTAGGACATCATTTATTCCTATTCATCAAAGAACGTTTTCTTGATCTACCCTACCTTTTCTTTTCACACAACTCAGTATCCCTCTTATTTTATTTATAAATCATTTGAGAGAAATTGATGCCACATAAATGTTGTGTTTCCATTTAATCACTTTAGGAAGGAAAACTTTAAAATCTGTACAACACGATTGTTACACATTTAATATTACATGATGCAGTAAATATTGTGTTACATTCAAGGCATTGGAGGCTTATACAAAATAATAAAGTGCCTAAAATTTAACATTTATATGTGATTTAACAGAGGAATAAATATAGTAATATCTGTTAAATATATAAATAAATATATATCAAAAATTATGTAACTACATATAAATAAAAAAAATTTTGTAACAAATGTATGTAAATATATACATATGCAAATATATACACATATACACTTGATGAATACATAAATATTCATATATATCCACAGGTTCCCACCTCCATGTGTAGTGTGACATGCACTGCTGGATTCAGGAAAATTTATCAGAAACAAAGAGCAGACTGCTGCTTTGATTGTGCCCATTGCCCCGAAAACGAAGTTTCCAATGAGACAGGTACATGCTTCCATGCAGAAAAAAATTGCTGAATTCCACTATCTTCTCTTTCCAAAGTAGAAATGTAAAGTGGCTAAGATGGAAATGAAAGACCTAAAATCTGTGAGTTTCAGAATTTGATCTGTTAAATGATAACATATTGGGACCCTGCCAATAACCTGCAATATCTTCTACAAACTCATTTTTCTCACAATATGATGGTTGGTGATTTTATATTTTGCCAAAAACTTTTAGGGGGAAAACATTTTTAACCATTTAATTTTTATATCATTCCCGTCACATTGGCACTTCAAATCTGTTTGAGACTAGGTGCTTCTGCTTCCACTGAGTTCAGATAAGACATCCCAGATAGATATACATATCTTACATACAGGCATCAGCTTTTGGGATAGCCCCCTGCTCCAGGTGTTCAAGGCCCACATGAAGCCTGAGCTGAGTATCTGCTACATGTGTGCAGAGAGACATATGTCCAACCTGTGTATGTAGTTTGGTAGGAGGTTCTGTCTCCAAGAGCCCTAAAGGTCCAGGTTAGTTGATTCCATTGACCTTACTGTGGAGATCCTATCCCTTTAGGGACTGAAATCCTTGCTCTTGTTCTTCCATAATAGTCCCAAAGCACCATGCAAACTTTGACTTTTGCTGTCTGCATCTGTTTCAGTAAGCTGCTGTGTAGAGCCCCTAAGATGATAGCCATGCGATACTCCCACCTGCAAGTAGAACAGAGTGCCATTAATAGTCTCAGGGAATGGTGTTTGCCAATGGGATCCATCTCAAGATGGGCCTGTTATTGGGTGGCCTTTTCATCAGTCTCTGCTCCATCCCAAATCCCTGAATTTCTTCTAGACATCTCTAATTGGATCCTGTATCCATGCTGTTGTCTTGACATCTTTCAATTGTCTCTGGCCAAGGTATATAGAGAAATCAACACTTTTCTCATATGTTCCTTTTGACTAGGTGTTTTGTTAAAGCAATAGAAACTAAGACATTAGTAAAATGGTCACATAATTTTCTCTCTCCCACTAGCTAAGCTATGTGTTTAACTAATAAGTAATTTTTCTCTTCCATTCTCTAAGATGGTATGTTGTTTCATCACCAAGCATAGGATAGTACAGAGCAGCCTTAAGTTACTGGTACCTACAGCAATAAGGAAAGAAATAAATCCTCAACAAGAAAATATTTTTTGAGGTATCCTCTGAGTAATCCAAGTACTCAGTTATTAAGTACATAATTATGACATCTTCTGAAGGTTTGTTTTTCACCAGCAGATATGGAGCAGTGTGTAAGATGTCCAGATGATAAGTATGCCAACCTACAGCAAACCCACTGCCTGCAAAGAGCTATATCATTTCTGGCTTATGAAGATCCATTGGGGATGGCTGTAGGCTGCATGGCCCTGTGCTTCTCTGTGCTCACGGTTCTAGTACTCCTCACTTTTGTGAAGTACAAGGATACTCCCATTGTGAAGGCCAATAATTGCATTCTCAGTTACATCCTCCTCATTTTTCTCATCTTGTGCTTTCTCTGCTCATTGCTCTTCATTGGACATCCCAACCAGGCCACCTGCCTCCTGCAGCAGACCACATTTGGAATATTTTTCACAGGGGCTGTTTCTACAGTGTTGGCCAAAACTATAACTGTGGTCATGGCTTTCAAGCTCACTATTCCAGGAAATAGGATGAGAGGGATGCTGGCAGCTGGGGCACCTAAGTTGGTCATCCCAATTTGTACCCTAATCCAACTTGTTCCCTGTGGAATCTGGGTGGTAACATCTCCTCCCTTTGTTGACAGAGATATACAATCAGAATATGGGAAGACCATCATTATTTGCAACAAAGGCTCTGTCATTGCCTTCCACTTTGTCCTGGGATACTTGGGTTCATTGGCTCTCGGGAGCTTCACTGTGGCTTTTCTGGCTAGGAATCTTCCTGACAGATTCAATGAAGCCAAGTTCCTAACCTTCAGCATGCTGATGTTCTGCAGTGTCTGGATCACCTTCCTCCCTGTCTACCACAGCACAAGAGGGAAGACCATGGTAGTTGTGGAGGTCTTCTCCATCTTGGCTTCTAGTGCAGGGTTGCTAGGGTGTATATTTGTCCCAAAATGTTATGTTCTTTTAGTTAGACCAGATTCAAATTTTCTTCAGAAGTGCAAAGCGAAATTTCACTATTGAAACTTTGATAGTTTTACGTGTTAGATGGTACTCAGCCTCTTTCTACTTTGTCATAACAAAAGTACTACTAAATCATACAAAATAATTAAGTAATATACTAAGATCTTACTGACACAGCAGGATAACTCTGCCTAATTAAATACCAGTGATTAAGGCTTGGTGGAAAATGAGTTCATTCATGAGAACACAAACCTAAACTTTGAGAACAGGGACTCTCAATTGAGGAATGGCTGCCATCATTTTGATATGTGTATGTGTGTAAACCATGTTCTTAATTATTCATTAATAGAAGGTGGCCCTCTTGACTGTGAACAGTTCCACCTCTGGCAAGTTGTTGTTGGCACTGTAAGAAATAGCACTGTAGACAACATAGATATGATGGCAACAGTAAGTATTATACCATGGACCCTAATTGGGCCCTGCATCCATGTTCTTGTCTTGGCTTCTTTCATTTAACTGTGACCAAGGTACATAGGAAATCAACACTTTTCTCATATGTTCCTTTTGACCATGGTGTTTTCTTACAGCAACAGAAACTAAGACATTAGCAAAATGGTAAATTGCCTCA
>NW_021608148.1:0-6229 GCF_004785775.1 Grammomys surdaster | reverse complement strand
GGGAGGGGGAGGGGGAGGGGGAGAGAGAGAGAGAGAGAATGAGAACAGCTACTGCAGAGAAGCCAGATTCAGACAGATCACAACTACCTATGACTCACAAACCCACTCACAGACAGGAGCACACATAGAGACAACTAAAGTAAATTAAGTTAACACTAATTTAAAACTAAAGTAAATCTTTTTTAAAAAGTATTCTTTAGGGTCCCACTAGACAGTATTCTCCAGGGCATACATATTCTTTGCAGCTCAACACTGCTACAATACTGTGTGAAGGCAGGAGAGAGTAGCATCCCAGAGAGGTGAGTAGGTTAGCCTAGGCTAGCCCAAACTGCAAAATCCAGGATAAGTGATAGACTGTGTCTCAAAATATTAAGGTGGAGGGAATGGGGGCAATCATTTAGAAGTTGATCGCAGGCTTCCACATGGGCTCACACACCCATGTACACGGATTGCACACATGTGCACATATATGCATATACTGCATACACATTAGAATGTGTGTGGCAATCTGTCACCTGAGTCGAGGGGGGGGGGGATAGAACTTGACTCAAAACCAAATAAGTCTTAATTAAAAAAGAAAGTTAGAAGTGATGTCACATGATCTAACCCCAGCATTTGGAACGCAAAGAAAGACAGAACTCAAAATTTGAAGCCAGGCTGGTCTGCTTGGTGAATTCAAGGCCAGCTGGGATTGCACCCTGTCTTCCCACTCCTAAACACACACACACACACACACACACACACACACACACACAAACACACGCATGAATGCACATGCCACAAACTTGGGTGAGATGTTTAGATCCCATAAAGGCTCTTTTCTAATCAGACTGTATTTGTTTACCTGACATTTGTTTCTCTCGAACTTCATATGAGATTTTGTTAGCACTTAGTGTAGACTAAGTAGAAGATACTGTAGCTATGTATACAATTATTGTCTACTGAGGCAGGTATTTGGATAAAATATCACCTACACCTTACAAGTTTAGCACCTATAAAACTATCTGTTTCATGTTGAAGGATAGATTATTCATATTTAAATGAAATACAGATGAATGGCCTTGATCACAACGCTTAATAATTTTTTTCGTGGTACCATTATCCATCCTCCATTTTCACTGAAATTACACAAGAATAGTACAATAGAGAGCCTGTGAGTTTTGAAGGTGAAATTTTTAATTAAACTCCTCCTTACTGTACAAGATCTGTGAATTTGTGGAAAAATTATTCCACATCAGTAAGGTTCATCTCTCTAGCCCTATCTGTGCATTAGGTGACTAACATATACTCTAATACCAAGTAGCACAGAAGTCACCTCCCTAGCACACAGTGAGACTGAAGGCGGTCTTATTATTTCACTGGGCTCTGTATATATGCAAATGAAAGCTAATGAATTCAGAGGGCTCATTTCCCTTCCTTTATAAACAATATAGAAGTTAGTGCCTCTGTGGAGAAGATTATACTTCACAGCGCAGGGGAATCGAAGACTACAAATTATCCTGTCCAAAAACCAGAAACTTCAGACTGCTGCTTTGACAACTTAAATTCAGCACTTTCTTCCCGCAGCCAAGACCATATTCCAACTGGAACATCCAAATGTTCATCTTCTTGCAATTTTACCTCTAAAACACATTCATTTGGAGTCACTCTTCTGATTTCCAGATACAAAGAATGTAAAAGTCACATAAGATGATCAAAGAAACTACAAATCTTTAAGAGTCAAGAAGTGGCATTTTAACACCTCCCCCAAGAGCCCTGTAGTTGTAAGTTACAAGATAAAAACTGATAGACTCTCATATTGCATATTGAGCATACTTTACATTTTCCTTCTCCAGAGTTTGTTTAGTAGTCAGCTGGAGATCTGGAAAGGGTAAAAAAGAGATAGCCTGCTATCCAACAGTTATTTCTGGACCAGTATGAATCTCAGCATCATCACGAAGAAGAGACCAATACTGTTGGGTGAAATAATTCAAATGGCAAAGGAAAGCAAATTAGAAGAAAATGCATGCTGCTGATTTTAGTCTTTGTGTTAAGCCCACAACAGCTATTAAGTAAATATACCATTTTCAAGTGGGTTTAATCAAGCTGAAACATCAGGGTAAAGAAAAAGAATCTGAGCCTCCTTGTGCAGCTAGTGTGATAAGGGAAAAAGAGAATACAAAAAGAAGTGTCTTAGTTAAGAGTTTTACTGCTATGAATAGTACCTTGACCAAGGCAACTCTTACAAGGACAACAATTCATTGCGGCTGGCTTACAGGTTCTGAGGTTCAGTCCATTATCATCA
The DNA here is from genome assembly GCF_004785775.1 of Grammomys surdaster. Lineage (NCBI taxonomy): Eukaryota > Metazoa > Chordata > Mammalia > Rodentia > Muridae > Grammomys > Grammomys surdaster. The sequence goes on along the minus strand of NW_021608148.1, from coordinate 3,945 downwards.
AGGCAGGAGCTTAGCAGCATTAAGGCAGGCATGGTGCAGGAGGAGTTGAGAGTTCTGCATCTTCATCTGAAGGCTGCTAGCAACATCCTAGCTTCCAGGCAGCTAGGATGAGGGTCGTAAAGGCCACGCCCACAGTGATACATCTACACAGTGACACTCCAACAGGCCTACACCTTCTAATAGTGCCACTCCCTGGGCCAAGCATATACAAACCATCACAAGAAGTAAAGAAGGATCAGCCACAAGGAACCACTCAATTTCAAAAGGAACCTTGAAGTTGGAGCTACCAAAACTGTAAAGGAACCTACAGGAGAGTTTTGTTTTGTTTTGTTTTGTTTTGTTTTGTTTTGTTTTGTTTTGTTTTATGATTAATTTTTTCTTAATGGCAGAATTGCAATTTGTGGTAACCTGGAGTGATAGCTACGTAGAGGTTGGCTAACTCATCTCCAGTCTCGCTACAGTTCCGCTGGCTGACTTGAAATTGTTATAGTAACAGGTTTTTAAATAAATATCAAAAGAAAAGAAGATAGTGTCAAAAGCACTGGACCAGAATGGGAAGGGATGACAACTGGCTGTCCCTAAACTTAGCTACCCAAACTCCAACTGTTAGGATCTGCCCACATTCAAGGACCAGGTGCCCACTCTCCCACCCCACCCTCCAACAGCACATTCAGCAATTCAACAACACTTTATCACCAGGCAAATAGGACACACTTCCACTGTCCCTATGAGTCCCGTTGAAAGGACAACATAAACCCCATTTGTCTCCATGTAAGGACCAGGCCTGATTTTGAAAAGACGGCTATAGGCACCAGCTGTAAGAACAGACCTTAAGTCTCAGAAATTAGGCCATAGGTACCAGCTCCAGGAACAGACCATGAAATCCAGAAACAAGATCATAAAACCCCCTCCTCCCAAAGAAAAGCCTAGAGATAACCATAAAAATGGGAAAATATCTTATCTTAGGATGGGCCAGCAGCCCTATCTCATCCTGTGGCTAAACAGTCATGACATGGGAATGCAGACCACTGACTACCTCTGACCACCTAGCACCCACCAAGAAAACTTTAGATTACCTAATGTTAGCATTCTGTCTAAACTCCGCCCCACTGTTACCAGGTAGGCCTGGCCCACTATAAAAGGGGCTGCTTGCTCCTCCTCTCGCTCTTGATGTCCTGCTCTCTTGACTTCTTGCTTCCCCCCTGTCTCTTTATCCCTTCCCCTTCCCTTCCCCCTCTCTCCACGTGCTCATGGCTGGCCTCTACTTCCCTACTCTCTCCATCTCTCTGCCTCTCTCTGCCTCTACTACCCTCTAAACTCACCCTCCTCCCAAGCCCTAAATAAACTCTATTATTCTATACTATACCTTCCTGTGGCTGGTCCCTCAGGAGGAAGGGATGCCTCAGCATGGGCCCGCTGAGACATCCCCTTCCCCCATACCTCTCCACACATCCATAAAACATATTCCATATCTCTTTTTTAAATAAACACATCACTTAATCCTTCTAGAAAGTTCCCCTGGTTCCCTGTAAGAAGGCCTGCGCGCCTTTGTCTGGGGTCATCATTTCAAAAAATGGTTGACCTCTGCATGCTGGTTGTTTCTGAAGAATAAACACTCTTTGTCTTTGCTTACTATCTGAGTCTGGGGTCTTCCTTCAGTAATTTTCAGACCCTTACACCATACCATTATAAAGCACCCCATCACCTTCTTCTCCCTTCCTCCCTCTCTTCCTCCCTTCCTCCCTCCAGTCCTCCCTCTTGTCCCTGCTCAGAGGCAGCCTTTTGCCACCCCCTCCTAAATAAATCTTTTGCTTGAGATCTACTGGGCGGTGGTATGATCCTTGCAACACTCTAGCCCTGATTCACCAAGATACTCTTCTGCCACAAAACCCTGGCATGAACCTTCTGTGGACCAAAAGTCTGTCAATGGAGGGGGCGATAGGTAGAAGGACAGGTTTGAATCATCCTATCCTATTATCAAACCTTCATTTTAATGCAAATGATATTAAATTTACTGATACTGACTGGGCTTCTCAATGTCCACAGTGGTTGTGAATATAGCCATTCATCAAAATACCTGAGAGGTTTGAGGTTTTCCTCAGGTCCTCATGGGTGTTCCTTTGAAAAACAAACGAAAAATTAAACAGACTAAATTCTCTTATTCAGTTGCATAAAGTTTTATGCTGCAATTTCTAGTTTAAAAAAGTTTACCCCAAATGACTGGTGGCCTTTTAAGTTTGATATAACTAAAGGAAACTCGTGAGGAACCCTGAAGTCTTTTCTAAGACACACACACAGTCATCCCTACATCACCTGCATCCGACATGACGATTAAATAAAGATTTTAAATAATGAATTTCCCAAAACCTTTAGGTTTGTCTACAGATTTGTGGCAACAAGCCAGTGCGACTAAAACTTAAGTTTCTGTAAAAGGAATTTCATCTGAACAGCACATGAGGTTTTAAGGTGTCCAAAATGTTTCTGAGAAATTTCCCACAAGCTAGAAAACACCATCGCCCTATAGAGCAAAGTTATTGCCTTCCAAGCCTTCCCTGTGAGGCAGGGAAATCAGGTAAAGGAGGGAAGGACAGCACCAAAATGTAGCTTCAAAGCTTCAGTGAAAAGGTTTGTTATAATAGAGTCTGGAGTCAGCTGCACCAAGGCAACCAGGCAGGTTGGGGAAGAATAAAAACAGAAAAGGAGATTAGCATTCACCTTCAGGTGATAACACTGACTCTTTCCTTCAAAAGAATGAGACATAAAGACCACAAGCTCTTGCAGCTAGCAAACCAATCTTCCTTCCCAAAAGCCTGGCTAAAAGGAAATACAGCAGAAACAGGAGGGTGGGGGTGGAGAACAGGAAAGCCTGGCTCCTTTTCGGATATATAAGCAACAGCACCCTCCTGAGCCTGAAGGGGAAAAAATCAGGCAACCAAAGTATGAGATAAGAACAATACATTAATGGAGAGAGATTCAGCACCCGACCTGGCAAGTGTACTTATTTTCGGTCAAATAAAAAAAAAAAAAACAACCTTCAAATTATGCTATTCAGAGTGACGCTTGAAAGGTGATTTTCCTTCATTTTCAGTTACAAGCCGTGATGAACAGGACAGTAAGCATTCCATTTTAGTTTACTGAGAGTTCACTGTTCTCTGCGTTTACTATCCAAATGTGGCTCAAAAAAAAAATGGTCAAAGTTCTGCTGATTAACTGCTGCCTAACGTCACAGATGAAACACTCACATAGATGCTGGAGCCATCTGTTGCATTAGTTACCTGTGTGCAGGTCTGTGCTTGTGTGTGTACGTTGACGATATGTGAATGTGTCCATGTATGCTCCCTCACTTCCACACGGACTTGCTGAGGACAGAGGGTAACATTGGGTGTCTTCCTCTGTTGCTCTTCCTTGATCATCACCTTATTTTTCTAAGAAAGCATGTTTTACTGAGCCTGGAATTTGCTGATTTAGCAAGACTGGATGGCTAGCAAGCACCTGACATCTATGTCTCTGCTCGCCAGCACTAGGCTTGCAGTTGTCCCCTAGGATGCTCAGGAATCCAAATTCAGGTCTTTCTCCTTGGGTGCCACACATTTTCCCCACTGAGCTATCCTCCTGTCCCTATTACTAATTACTTTTGACCATTATGACAGAATAACAGACAGAAGCATCTCCAGGATAGAATGGGATTTGCTTCCCCTATCAGAGAACATAGTGGTCTGAGTAAAACCATCCCCTAGGCTCATATATTAAGATGCTCGCCAGAAAGTGAAATTATTTGAGAAGGATTAGGTAAGACTTCCTTGAGGAAATATGTCAGTAGGGGTGATTTCCTAAGCTCACACCTAGCCTAGGGTCTCCCTCTCCCTCTCCCTCTCCCTCTCCCTCTTTCCCTCTCTCTCTCCCTCTCTCCCTCTCTCCCTCTCTCCCTTTCCCCCTCTCCTTCTC
>NW_021608147.1:0-2050 GCF_004785775.1 Grammomys surdaster | reverse complement strand
GTGTGTGTGTGTGTGTGTGTGTGTGTGTGTGTGTGTGTGAGTGAACTGAGGGGAGAGGAGGTGAATTACATATCCATTTTCTCCCAAATACCAGAGAAACAGCCAGTGCCATTGCTTCATGGACTTCAAGGCTTTGAAAGAGTGGAGGAGGGAGAAGGTGGGGGGAGGGAGGGAGGGAGAGGAAGATTAGGAGGAGCAGGAGGAGGAGGAGCAGGGCTGAGCCATCACTGCTGGGTGGGGGCAGATGTCAAAGGCCATGCATGAGATCTCTCAGACACAGGGTGATTCTTTCCTATTGGGGCCAACTGTGGGCTAGGGAAAGCTGGGAAGTGTATCACCGCGGGGCACAGTGGACCAAAAACTTCAGGTCCTACCTGCTTGTCTTTTTGCCTCAGTGAAGCACGAGTGTGCCAAGGTCAAATTGCAGAGTCTCTGGCCAATGCCAGGCCTAGCCGTCCATCAATGACGTGCCATCCTGCAGCTGCTGTCAGCGCTACCTCTGAGGCTGGCTGGGGGGATTCTGCCTCAGATCCTTAATGGAGCTATGTGTCTTAGTCATCTTAGCAGCATGCGGTCTCCACAGCGAGCAGGATGAAGCATGGGCATGCAGACTTACTGACTCTGTCTCTTTGTTGGGGAGGCGGGCACCAGTCAGCTGGGTTTCTAGCAGAACTGCGCTCCTAGGCTGTGGTCATGTGACTGCCAGAGTGATGGTCTCATCTGAAACAGTGGCATGTTCTGGCTAGTCTCCAAGCTTAGTGACAGGCCTATTATCTATGCCTCAATCCCTGACACATGGCCCTGCTGAGAAGGTTTCCCTGGACACAGAAAGCCCCTTTTCCCAGGGTATATGCAATGCCAAGGAAGAGAGCTAGCACCCCGGGCAGAAGTCACAGCACTGTGTGATGGAACCTTCTATCAGACTCCATTTGTGAGAGAACTCGGAGCACAGGGCACATCCAGGAAAATGTTTAGGTCATAGGACTATCTTAGAGGCCACCCACCGTACCATGGCATTTTGTTTGAGACCTTCTCTTCCTCCTCTTGGTAAATATCCCTCAGGTGATACACGGAAGCTGGGCTGGAGAACAGGTTAGAATTTGTTGCTTTTCTCTGTGCAAAGAACAGGCCAATGAAAATAATTGTTATTTCTTTTCAAGTTTTTAAAATTTCTCTTTCAGGTAATATATCATGTTTTTTTCCTCTCTCTCTCAACTCCTCCCCACCTTCCTTCCTCAACTTTATGTTTTCTCTCCCCCCCAAAAAAATCAAAACAAATGATTATTATCCTGGGGTATGAGATTGGCGTGTTCTTTGATGGTGGGCTTTGTCATGAAGCACATGGCCCTCAACGTCCCAGCTCTCAGAGACTAGGGGAGAGGGGCCTTATGAGCTCTTCTCTGCTGGTGAAATGAGCCAATTCAAGCCAGACTAGAGGAGACATAAAGGCAGGTTTATTGGATGAGTTTACTGTTCCCAAGGAACTAGGCCAGGGAAGTCACCATGGGCAAGGGAGACCAGAGGGGAGGGGAAAGAGAAAGAAAGAAAAAGCACCTTCACACACAGAGGTAAAGAAGGAAGAAGGGGAGAGAGACCAAAATGTCCACATTATGCAAGGAAGAGCTTCTTGGGGGAGGAGAAATCCAGCCCCTGGGCTGGAAAGTTCAGGGTGGAGTGGGGAGGGATATGCCAGGTAGGGGACAGAGGGATACTGGGAGAACTTTGTGGTCAGGTCTGCTTTGGTGTGTTAAATATGCACCTCAGCTGTCTGTCTGGGGTCTGAATTACAACCAGGCCTAACACCTCCTGCTTATCTCTGACTCCCAAGAGCTCTGAGCACATACCTCCTATTGAAAATGGGTCCCACTAATTTATTTCTTTCAACATCTCAGCCAAGATTAATTGGCACCCTATCCTCAGACTTTGGCAGGCCCCCGTTGTGACAGCTGGAGTGGACAGATGTGACACTCTAGGTCCTGATGGTTCATTTACTGAGTCAGGCAGGGTGAGGAGTGGTGCCTGGGATAGACCTGGTGTTACACCGATAAGG
>NW_021608146.1:0-2282 GCF_004785775.1 Grammomys surdaster | reverse complement strand
TGTAAATCAATGTGTTAATATATCCCTGAGTAGAGCAACAGACTCAGCCCAAAAATCTATTGAGAGATTTGTCATTGTAGTTACATCTACAGCACGAGACTAGGGTTCACAGAAAGTGTATGAGATATATTTCCTCAGAAAGGATTAGGACTTGGATCTGAGCATCCTGCTACCTGAACCATGTTACTTTTCAACCTTTCCTCTCCAGATTTCTCCAGCTGGACTAGTTGCTTATCTAAGAAGTACCCTGCTCATGAATATGCAAATTACTTCAGTCTATGGCAGTAAATACAGGGATGTCCACACCCTAAAACAACCTATGATCAGTGTCCTCTACCCAGTCCCTGAACACACTGACTCTAACCATGGGATGGAGCTGGGTCTTCCTCTTCCTCCTGTCAGTAACTGCAGGTAAGGGGCTCACCAGTTCCAAATCTGAAGAGAAGAGAGGGACTGAGGTGACAGTGACATCCATTCTGCCTTTCTCTCCACAGGAGTCCACTCTGAGGCTCAGCTGCAGCAATCTGGAGCTGAGCTGGTGCAGCCTGGGGCTTCAGTGAAGCTGTCTTGCAAGGCTTCTGGGTACACATTCACTGAATACTTTATGCACTGGGTGAAGCAGACTGATGGAAATAGCCTTGAATGGATTGGATTGATTAATCCTAACAATGGTGGTACTGACTACAATGAAAAGTTCAAGGGCAAGGCCACATTGACTGTAGACAAATCCTCCAGCACAGCCTACATGGAGCTGAACAGATTGACATCTGAGGACTCTGCGGTTTATTTCTGTGCAAGACACAGTGTGACAACCACATCCTGGGCATGTCAGAAAACTTGGAGGAAGAGCAGAAAGCTGCCCTAGGATGGAGAAGACTCAGAGAAGATTAGTTTGAAGAATTGCTCATTTGCAGTCATTTGGAATGTCCACTTTTGTGCGTGTTCCTTAGAGACCTATAAGGCTTTGGTCAACTTGCTAAAGGACATCTATGAATTACATGATGCTGATTTAGGATAATCCTAGAATATCTCATATCTTGTCAATGTCGTCATTGATGAATTTCTTCTTTAATAAAAAAAAACAAAAAAGAGAAACTATGATTATGCATGAAAAAATTATCTCTGGATTGTGAGAAAGACTAGAACATTCTTTGGAATAGCTGGGAATAAAGTATAGTATGAATTTGATCTGAAATCCCACCAAATTCTGGGTAAACAAGAAGCTCTTTCTCAGTCTTAAGTCTTAAGTGACTTTTAGGAGTTTTGCTAACTTTGCTTGTGTGGGTTGGCAGAAATTTTAGGCTATTGAAATGTAAAAGTATTTATATCAGAATGCATAGCTGCATCTCTTTTGCAGGGGCCAATGAACAGTCTTTTGAGGGTGGAGTGAGGATGATTATAAGAGAGATGGAAATGGAGACTCTGAGACAAACAATAGAAATCACAGAGCTGTCCAGTGAATACTACAGCAATCCTGAATTTAGTTCTCATAGGCCTTATATATATCTTAGTGAGGGTTTTACTGCTGGGAACAGACACCATGACCTACATTTAATTGGGCTGGATTTCAGTTTTAGAGATTCATTCTAATGTCAGCCTTGCAGGCAAGGTACAGTCAGAGCTGAGACTTCTACATCTTCATCTGAATGGTGCTAGCAGGGTACTGGCTTCTAGGCAGGTGAGTCTTACAGCCAACAGCCAGAGTGGCACACTTTCTCCAAAAGTGCCACACCTTCTAATAATGCAATTCTCTATATTGAGCATACACAAACCATCATATTTGACTCCCTGGCCCCCATAGGATTGTTGAAACATTTGAAGGCCATACCTAAACATAGCAGAATGCAAAATACATGTAGTCCATCTTCCAAAGTCCCCATAGTTTATAGCAGTCTCAACAATGTTAAAAGTCCAAAGTTCAAAGTCTCTTCCAAGATTCTTTCAATCACTTAACTGTAATTCCCAAATCAAGACATGGAACTAGGTTGGCAAACTACAAACACTGCATCTCCATGGCTGATGTCAAAGGAGTCTTCAGGTTTTTAAGTCCATTTTCATCTTTGCTGACTGCAATAAACTTTTTTCTCCTGGGCTGGCTCCACTTCTTGTTAACTAGCTTTCCTCAGTAGATAACCCATGACTTTGGCATCTCAAATATTTTGGGGTCTCCAAGCCAACTTCAATCATACATTTTATATTCTCCTTTTCTCAGCTTGCTTTTATTGTTTAAAATGCTCTTCATGAGATTTCACCAGAGAACAAAGTCTATGATTGGTGTTTTT
>NW_021608145.1:0-2235 GCF_004785775.1 Grammomys surdaster | reverse complement strand
ACTTTGATGTTTACGTATACATTGATATTATTTATATACATTTTATTTAAATTATAAGGTTTATATCATTTATATATATTTTATCATAATTATATTTATATTTATAATTATATTTATATTTATATTATTTTTATTTTTATTTATATTAGTTCTTATACTTTAACTTATGCTCAAGCTCACGTTCAAATTCATTTTGATGATTACGTATATGTTGATATTATTTATATACATATTATTAAAATTATAATGTTGATATTATTTACATACATTTTATTATAATTATGATTTTATTTACATTTATAATTATATTTATATCGTTTATATTTTTATTTATATTAGTTCTTATACTTTTACTTATGCTCAAGCTCACGTTCAAATTCACTTTGAATTTGTGAAATTTTTGAATCTTTTAAAAAAAATCGTAAAAGTATCAAAGTTAGAAAAAGAAAAAAAATTCCTTTTGATATTGAAAGTAATTGAAGGAAAATTTCTGATAAATTTTAATAGTTGCACGGAAGCAATATTTGATAAATTTGAAAACATTGTTGAAAAAAAACTAGTGACAAAACTAAAGATAAATAGTGAAAATTTGATGAAAAAATATGAAACACGCATGGAAAATTTTGATTAAAATAATGACAAATACTAAAAAATGTATGAAAAAGTTGAATCTTTTTTTTTTAATTTGTAAAAAAATTGACAAGGAAAAATATTCTTATGAAAATAAATGTGATTTTAAAAAATTCTAATAAGACTGAATATTTGCATGGAAAAAATGTTTAATGACATTGAAGACATTGTTGAAAAATCTAGTGATAAAATTTCAGATAAGTATTGTCGATGCGATAAAAAAATACAAAGTGCACATGGAAAAAGTTTTATGAAATTGAATGTGATTTAAGGAAAACATCATATAAAATTTAAAGTCTGCATGGAAAAATGTTAGATAAAATTAAAGACATTGTTTTTAAAAACTAGTGATAAAAATTAATATATCTAGTAAAAATTTTCATGAAGAAATATAAAACATATAAGGACAAATTGATTAAAATGATCAAAAATACAGAAAGAAATGTGTGAAAAAAATTGAAACTGTTTTTTGAATATTTCCTAAAAGTAATTTCATGTTGAAAAAGAAAAAATGTATTATGGAAATGAATGATATTAAAAGAATATTGTTGATAATTTGAAAGTTTGCATTAAAAAGTCTGATAAAATTGAAGACATTGTTTAAAGTATTAATGACAAAAATTCAGAAATAGTGAAAAATGTGATGAAAAATATAAAACATATATGGAAAGTATTTGATTAAAATGATGATGAACATAAAATAATATACGAAAAATGTACGAAACATTGAAACCTGGAAAATTTCATTAGAGGATTGATGATAATTTTAGAAAAGTTCTGGAAATAGTTGAATATTTGAATAAAAATGCTTGATTAAAGTGAAGTCATTGTTTTCAAAATTAGTGTTAAAAATTAAGAAATATAGTTGAAAAAATATAAAACATTTATGTTAAATTTGGTAAAAGTTAAGGCAAATATGGAAAAACATATGAAAATTTTGAAACCGTTTTTAGAAAAATTCCTAGAATATTTAAGATCGGCATGGAAAAATTCATTAGAAAATTCAAGATGATTTTAAAAAATGTACAGAAGAGATTAAATATTTGCATGGAGAAATGTATATAAAATTGTAGACACTATTTTAAAAATTAGTGATAAGAACAAAGATAAACATAGAAAGACTATTGAAAAAATATAAAACATGTTTGGGAAAATTTTGGATAAAATCCAGACAAATATAGATAAAGGGTATTAAAATATCGAAACTGTAGAAAAATCGATAAAAACCTTCAAGATTGACATGGAAAAATTCATCAGAAAATTGAAGATGGTTTAATAAAATTTTAGGAAAATGAAGAATAATCACACGGAAAAAAATATTTGAAAAAATTGAAGACATTGTTTCAAAAATTAGTGATAAAAGTTAGGATAATTTTAGAATAAATTGATGAAAACCTGCAAAATATTTGTTGAAAATGTTGGTTAAAATGAAGAGAGATATAGGAAATAAGGAAAATATTGAAACTGTAGAAAAACCACTCATGTTACTCAAGATTTTGATTGACGTGGACACATTCATTACAAAATTGAAGATTTAAGAAAAAATTCAGAAGAAATAGAATGTCTGCATGATAAAATTGAAATCATTGATTAAAAATTACTGAC
>NW_021608144.1:0-1052 GCF_004785775.1 Grammomys surdaster | reverse complement strand
GGAAGATCAGGAATTTAGTGGCCACAAAACTGGGCTCTATGAGAGTCTCTCTCTCTCTCTCTCTCTCTCTCTCTCTCTCTCTCTCTCTCTCTCCCTCCCACGGTTTGTCTTCTACCTACCCTCATGCTATAGCATGCACACCCCTCCAATGAGATGAATACACATGGAATAACGAGATTAAACAGAAATATTAATGAAGACAGACAGAAAGACACTTCCACTTCCTGGTGGCCCTCACCTTTCACCCTCCTTCCCTTTGTCTTGGGAACAGCTTGAGCACCAGCGGCTGCAGGCTTCCTGAAAGAGAGAGGAGACAGCTATGCAGTGCATCCAGCTGGAGAGTTGTACGAAGACCAGAGCTGCCGGCCTCCTCTACAGTGGGAGCTGGGCCCTAGGTGAGGGCTGCTTCCAGGACAGGCTCCACAGGAAGAATATCACCTTCCTCACACCTTCATGGAAGTCACAACCCTGGCTGTGGGCTTCCCTCACTCCTATGATGCCCCTGTGTGACTCAGAGCCTCTTACAACAGAGAGAAACAAGAGCTTCCCCCAGGGCAAGATCCCCGTCTTATCAGGTTGGTGTTCAAACAGCCAGACTGGTGTGAGGGTTTAGGGATGGGACAGGATTTGACAAGGCCACTTGTAGCACAGGGGCTAGGTGGATGATGGAAGGAAAGCTCCAGTCAGAGGGATGAGGTAGCAGGTTAGGGTAAGGGACTATCACACAGCCTTCTCTGCAGAGGGTCAGCTTTCTAAGGCTGCCCAGTCACTATGACCAGCAACTATTCAACTTTGCCATTCTAGTATCAAGGGTGACACAATGGGTGGACCATGTGGCAACAAAACTTTACTGACTTAGCAACATCTGGGATCACACAATGTTCATGTGTCACAGAATAGTTGTATTTTCTAAACAAATGGATTTTTTCAAAGATTTATCTTATTCATATGAGTACACTATGCCTGTCTTCACACACACCAGTAGAGGGCATCGGATCCCATTACAGATGGTTGTGAGCCACCATGTGGTTGCTGGGAATTGAACTCAGGTC